>NC_134398.1:163433756-163611577 GCF_050003625.1 Haematobia irritans | reverse complement strand
AGTCTACAAATAATTACTAATCGATATGGTCTTTTTGCACGGTACGTAGAGAGCCAGAATTGAAATATGGGGGTCGCTTATATGGGGGCTATATACAATTCTGAACTTAATATGGACCAATTTTTGTGTGATTGGGGATCGATTTATCTGAGGGCTATATATAACTATAGACCGATCGGTTTATATGGGGGCTATATATAATTATGGACCGATGTGGACCAATTTTTGCATGGTTGTTACAGACCATATACTAACACCATGTACCAAATTTCAGCCGGATGGGATGAAATATGCTTCTCTTAGAGGCCTCGCAAGCCAAATCGGGGGATCGGTTTATATGGGGGCTATATATAATATGTGGATCATTTTTTGCACGGTTGTTAGAGACCATAAACTAACACCATGTACCAAATTTCAGCCGGATCGGATGAAATTTGATTCTCTTTGGTTTATATGGAGGCTATATATAATTATGTACCGATGTAGACCAATTTTAGCATGGTTGTTACAGACCATATACTAACACCATGTACCAAATTCCAGCCGGATCGGATGAAATTTGCTTCTCTTAGAGGCCTCGCAAGCCAAATTTGGGGGTCCGTTTATATGGGGGCTATACGTAAAAGTGAACCGATATGGCCCATGTGCAATATCATCCGACCTACATCAATAACAACTACTTGTGCCAAGTTTTAAGTCGATAGCTTGTTCCGTTCGGAAGTTAGCGTGATTTCAACAGACGGACGGACGGACATGCTCAGATCGACTCAGAATTTCACCATGACCCAGAATATATATACTTTATGGGGTCTTAGAGCAATATATCGATGTGTTACAAAGCGAATGACAAAGCTAATATACCCCCATCCTATGGTGGAAGGTTTAAAAATAATTTTAGACGTATATGATATCAGCATATGTTGATTGATTAGTTTTAAGTAATGACCATAACAACAATACAAGAACTGAGAGATGAAATAATTTACGATAACATTTCACACAATAGACTGTCAACAAAGTTACACGTACCTTGGAGCTACTTCCAATGGCTTGCTATCATTGTTGTAAACCAAGAGACTCTACGGGCAGAAAGTATACCACCATAAAGATTGGATGCCTGTTGACGAGTGATGATTGAAACTCAACACTTAAGCCTCAGCTGTGAGTCAGAAAAATTCATATTTTCCTCGGTTTGTTTTGTGAAAATTGTATTTATTACCACTGAAAAGCTAATTTTTGCACCGCCATAATTAAACCAAAATAATAACATCAGCTGGCCTGTTCCTTCGAACATAGGGCAGGCAATAACACACGATCAGAACAAGTAATTATCGATTAACCAATAATCGCATTACCAACCAACCGATAAAAGGGTTGGAAATCTAGCGCCCCAAAGAATGCCACAGTATGAGCCAACCAACTAACTTTTTGAATACCCATCAAACATTTTCAAGTTCGATTTCAAAACTCAATAGGTCAGCAAAATCTCCTGAAACAGATAAAACTTCATCGTCTAGTAAAATGAATCTCCCCGCTGAGGAAATTGTAAACATAATTAAATCTACAATTAACATAAGTCTTGATGGTAAATCATTAGCAACGAAAACTGATATACAGGATATAAAGACAGAAATCAATAATATAGGTGTCGAAATAACTCGACTTAGAGAGGAAAATAAAGATTTTTAAAACGAATTACAAAATATGAAAAAAAACGAAAAAAACGACGAGCAGAAAAGGGATATTTTGTGGATGCAACAGCATATCAAATCAAATAAAATGTTCGTTCGTGGGCTTAAACACTCTCAGGATCCAAAGGCCGAAATAGAAAATATTTTCAGGAATAGAATGAATATAACACCAGACATTAAAACAGTACGAAAAATATTTGACCGAAATGGAAAAATTGGAGTAATAATGCAGCTAAAATCAGACGAAAATGTTGAAAACTTATTTCGTCATACTAGGAACCTTATTGGTACCAGCATATACGTAGAGCGAGACCTGATTCCAACAAAGCAACAACACAAAAAAGTCTGCCTACTACTTATCGAAAATTTTAGCAATTAGCAAAGAACACAAAGTCCTGGTCAGAGAAAATCAAAGATGTATCGGTTTCCTGGAATGGAGAACATAAGCTTGTCTGTGGGAAGTATAGTGTTGAAAGTGAGCTGGTGAGCATGGAGATCCAATCAAATAGCTTAATACGAATTTTGAATTGTTATTGGAAGAAAGTTCTTCAAAAAACGCCGGCTTAGAAGAACCAAAATCGAAGGACCAAATAATAAATGGCAATGGTCGAAAATTACTTGAATTCTGCGACAATAATAATCTATTGGTCTTGAATGGCAGAACAACAGGAGATGCTGATGGTGATCTAATCTTTATTAGCTCTACTGGCAGATCCATAAATTACATTTGCGCAGTTTTTCAGGATGCATTAGTTTAGGTTAGATTAGGTTATGTGGCAGCCTGATGTATCAGGCTCACTTAGACTATTCAGTCCATTGTGATACCACAGTGGTGAACTTCTCTCTTATCACTGAGTGCTGCCCGATACCATGTTAAGCTCAATGACAAGGGACCTCCTTTTTATAGCCGAGTCCGAACGGCGTTCCACATTCCAGTGAAACCACTTAGAGAAGCTTTGAAACCCTCGGAAATGTCACCAGCATCACTGAGGTGGGATAATCCACCGCTGAAAAAATTTTTGGTGTTCGGTCGTAGCAGGAATCGAACCCACGACCTTGTGTATGCAAGGCGGGCATGCTAACCATTGCACCACTGGTGGAAGAATTCAGGGTAAGAGACGAAACAGGGTCAGATAAATTTCCAATTACTCTAATCTATAAAGTACCAACCGAACGAAACGCAGAAAAAACTTTAAATTTATTGTCAAAACTGCAATGGAATGATGAGGACACAGAGAACTACAAAAATTCGAATTAACCAAAATTTACATAATTTGGTAAATATTGGGGGTTATATAATTATGGACTGATATTAACCAATTCCTGCAAAATTCAACCGAATCGGATGAATTTTGCTCTTCCAAGGGGCTCCGGAGTTCAAATCAGGGGATCGGTGTATATGGGGGCTCTTTATATAATTATGGACCGATTTCGACCAATTTTTGCATGGGTGTTTGAGGCCATATATTAACACCACGTACCAAATATCAACTGAATCAGATGAATTTTGGTCTTCCAAGGGGATCCGGAGTTCAAATCAGGGGATCGCTTTATATGGGGGCTATATATAATTATGGACCGATTTCGACCAATTTTTGCATGGGTGTTTGAGGCCATATATTAACACCACGTACCAAATATCAAATGAATCAGATGAATTTTGGTCTTCCAAGTGGCTCCGGAGGTCAAATCTGGTGATCGGTTTATACGGGGGCTATATATAATTATGCACCGATGTGGACCAAGTTTTGCATGGTCATTAGAGGCCACATACTAACACCATATACCAAATTTCAGCCGGATCGGATGAAATTTTCTTCTCTTAGAGGCTCCGCATGCCAAATATGGGGATCGGTTTATATGGGGGCTATATATAATTATGGACCGATGTTGACCAATTTTTGCATGGTTGTTAAAGACCATACACTAACACCATGTACCAAATTTCAGCCGGATCGGATGAAATTTGCTTCTCATAGAGTGTCCTAAAACCAAATCGGGGGATCGGTTTATATGGGGGCTATATATAATTATGGACCGATGTTGACCAATTTTTGCATGGTTGTTAGGGACCATACACTAACACCATGTACCAAATTTCAGCCGCGTCGGATGAAATTTGCTTCTCTTAGAGGGTCTGCAAGCCAAATTTGGGGTCCGTTTATATTGGTTAGGTTAGGTTAGGTTATGTGGCAGCCCGATGTATCAGGCTCACTTAGACTATTCAGTCCATTGTGATACCACAGTGGTAAACTTCTCTCTCATCACTGAGTGCTGCCCGATTCCATGTTAAGCTCAATGACAAGGGACCTCCTTTTTATAGCCGAGTCCGAACGGCGTTCCACATTCCAGTGAAACCACTTAGAGAAGCTTTGAAACCCTCAGAAATGTCACCAGCATTACTGAGGTGGGATAATCCACCGCTGAAAAACTTTTTTGGTGTTCCGTCGGTTGCAATACTATCCAACCTACATAAATAGCAACTACTTGCGCCAAGTTTCAAGTCGATTGCTCGTTTCATTCGGAAGTTAGCGTGATTTCAACAGACGGACGGACGGACGGACGGATATTCTCAGATGGACTCGGAATTTCACCACGAATCGGAAATGATAATTGGATAAAACTTGCCAAATATTTGGAGGCAGCTTCAAAATATTAAGCATTTCTGATAAATGAATATAATTTAATGTAGCTTTAATATATATGGAATTATGGCAGACGGTCACTCTCGACCCATTGTCATTACACATACATTTTTCTTGTTTATTAAAAAACTTTTGTATTGTCAAATTATTTAATGTAAAGATTTTATGATACATCTTGCAAATAAAGAAATTGAAAAAAAATTTTTTTTTCAATGCAATAAACAAATGAACCATACATTATTATCACGATGAAAAGAATTGACAATAATTTCCTTAATAATTTGTGCTATATTAAAAACAAAACAACAAACATCGGCCCATTAAAATGTTCCACTTTGTATTTTTGCATCGTGAAAAATTTTCCATTACGCAAATAAATCAGTTGCCTTAAGTTTCAAATATTATATTCTTTGTTGGATTTCATAAATATCTATTGGTATAGAAAAGTATTAGTAGCATTCAGACGGTTGACATTGTGAATATTACTTCATATTTATTAGTGTTCTTTTCAACTGCGTATGGCCTATGTTTTTCGCACTGGTTTGTAGAAATCAATAAAAAAAACCCTTTATTACATTATCATATACAAATTTATCTTTAAGCGAAAGGTTATAGTTTTACCTAAACGCTACCATCACGAAATTTATCCTGGTTATTATAAAAAAATGACTATGAAATTGGTTAACTATAGCACTGTTTATGATGGTTGCGCAGTATTTTCTAAATATATACAAATTGTGAACTTGAAGGCCATAGTAAAAACGACGAATGCAAGAGGTCAAGGATTCAATTCATTTCTGGCAAAGTTGGTAATAGATTTTATACTCTCTTCCAGTCCAAAACTTCCCAAAAAGTGTCCGGTACCAAAGGTAAGTAATGTAGAATAAGTAAAGAAAGTTCTAGGTCGGACGGACGAAAATATATTTTAAAACCACGTACTAAATTTCAACCGGATGGGATGAAATTTGTATCTCTAACAGGCTCCGCAAACCAAATCTGGGGGTCGGTTTATATGGGGCCTATACATAAAGTAGTTCGATATGGCCAATTTGCAATACTATTCGACCAACATCAATAACAACTAATTGTGCCAAGTTTCAAGTCGATAGCATTTTTCGTTCGGAAGTTAGCCCTCGTAGTTACATCACGAATAGAAACATTGGTGAAATAGAATTCTTTATCCTAGAAATATATGAATATTGACAATAAATACAAAGTTATAAGATGATCGAATAGAAGTGGAGAAAAAAGTTAAGTGTTTTGGAAACTTCCATCTCTGTTATGAACACATGTTAAATTTTGTTTCGATCTGGCAACTCCTTCATATAGAAACAGGTGTTCATAAAAGACGCATCCGCAATTTTTATACCCTCCATCATAGGATGGGGGTATATTAACTTTGTCATTCCGTTTGTAACACATAGAAATATTGCTCTAAGACCCCATAAAGTAAAGGGTGATTCTTTTGAGGTTAGGATTTTCATGCATTAGTATTTGACAGATCACGTGGGATTTCAGACATGGTATCAAAGAGAAAGATGCTCAGTATGCTTTGACATTTCATCATGAATAGCCGAACGATCTGCCACAACGTCGAATTTTCAGTGAATGGGCACTAGAAAAGTTGGCAGAAAATCCGCTTTTTTATCGACAAATTTTGTTCAGCGATGAGGCTCATTTCTGGTTGAATGGCTACGTAAATAAGCAAAATTGCCGCATTTGGAGTGAAGAGCAACCAGAAGCCGTTCAAGAACTGCCCATGCATCCCGAAAAATGCACTGTTTGGTGTGGTTTGTACGCTGGTGGAATCATTGGACCGTATTTTTTCAAAGATGCTGTTGGACGCAACGTTACGGTGAATGGCGATCGCTATCGTTCGATGCTAACAAACTTTTTGTTGCCAAAAATGGAAGAACTGAACTTGGTTGACATGTGGTTTCAACAAGATGGCGCTACATGCCACACAGCTCGCGATTCTATGGCCATCTTGAGGGAAAACTTCGGAGAACAATTCATCTCAAGAAATGGACCGGTAAGTTGGCCACCAAGATCATGCGATTTGACGCCTTTAGACTATTTTTTGTGGGGCTACGTCAAGTCTAAAGTCTACAGAAATAAGCCAGCAACTATTCCAGCTTTGGAAGACAACATTTCCGAAGAAATTCGGGCTATTCCGGCCGAAATGCTCGAAAAAGTTGCCCAAAATTGGACTTTCCGAATGGACCACCTAAGACGCAGCCGCGGTCAACATTTAAATGAAATTATCTTCAAAAAGTAAATGTCATGGACCAATCTAACGTTTCAAATAAAGAACCGATGAGATTTTGCAAATTTTATGCGTTTTTTTTAAAAAAAGTTATCAAGCTCTTAACAAATCACCCTTTATATATTCTGGGTTGTGGTGAAATTCTGAGTCAATCTAAGCATGTCCGTCCGTCCGTCCGTCCGTCTGTTGAAATCACGCTAACTTCCGAACGAAACAAGCTATCGACTTGAAACTTGGCACAAGTAGTTGTTATCGATGTAGGTCGGATGGTATTGAAAATGGGCCATATCGGTCCACTTTTACGTATAGCCCCCATATAAAGGGACCCTCAGATTTGGCTTGTGGAGCTTCTAACAGAAGCATATTTCATCCGATCCGGCTGAAATTTGGTATATGGTGTTGGTATATGGTCTCTAACAACCATGCAAAAATTGGTTCACATCGGTCCATAATTATATATAGCCCCCATATAAACCGATTCCCAGATTTGGCTTGTGGAGCCTCTAACAGAAGCATATTTCATCCGATCCGGCTGAAATTTGGTATGGTGTTGGTATATGGCCTCTAATAATCATAAAAAAATTGGTCCACATCGGTCCATAATTATATATAGCCCCCATATAAACCGATCCCCAGATTTGGCTTGTGGAGCCTCTAAGAGAAGCATATTTCATCCGATCCGGCTGAAATTTGGTACATGATGTTGGTATATGGTCTCTAACAACCATGCAAAAATTGGTCCACATCGGTCCATAATTATATATAGACCCCATATAAACCGATCTCCAGATTTGGCTTGCGAAGCCTCAGAGAGAAGCAAATTGCATCCGATCCGGCTGAAATTTGGTACATGGTATTGGTATATGGTCTCTAATAACCGTGCAAAAATTGGTCCACATCGGTCCATAATTATATATAGCCCCCATATAAACCGATCCCCAGATTTGGGTTGCGGAGCCTCAAAGAGAAGCAAATTTCATCCGATCCGCCTGAAATTTTGTACATGATATTAGTATATGGTCTCTAACAACCATGCAAAAATTGGTCCACATCGGTTCATAATTATATATAGCCCCCATATAAACCGATCCCCAGATTTGGCTTGCGAAGTTTCCAAGAGAAGCAAATTTCATCCAATCCGGTTGTAATTTGGAACATGGTGTTAGTATATGATCTTTAACAACCGTGCCAGAATTGGTCCATATCGGTCCATAATTATATAGATTTTACCTCCGGAACCTCTTGAAGGAGCAAAATTCATCCGATCCGGTTCAAATTAGGAACGTGGTGTTTGTATATGGTCGCTAACAACCATACCAAAATTGGTCCAATCACACAAAAATTGGTCCATATCGGTTCATAATCATGGTTGCCACTAGAGCCAAAAATAATCTACCAAAATTTTATTTCTATAGAAAATTTTGTCAAATTTTTATTTCTATAGAAAATTTTGTCAAAATTTTGTTTCTAGAGAAAATTTTGTTAAAATTTTATTTGGTTCATAATAAAATTTTCATCATTGTCAAAATGTTATTTCTATAGAAAATTTTGTCAAAATTTTATTTCTATAGAAAATTTTGTTCAAATTTTATTCGGTTCATAATCATGGTTGCCACTCGAGCCAAAAATAATCTACCAAGATTTTATTTCTATAGAAAATTTTGTCAAAAGTTTATTTCTATAGAAAATTTTTTTAAAATTTTATTTCTGTAAAAATTTTTGTCAAAATTTTCTTTCTATGGAAAATTTTGTCAAAATTTTTATTTCAATAGAAAATTTTGTGAAAATTTTATTTCTATAGAAAATTTTGTTAAAATTTTATTTCTGTAGAAAATTTTGTCAAAATTTTATGTCTACTTTGTCAAACTGAATTATATACGTATTGGATCGATATTTTTTGATTTAATATATACCACGTATATACTTACATACAATTTAGAAGATGGTGTTAGGAGGTTTTAAGATACCTTGCTATCGGCTAGCGTTACCGCAACTTAAGTAATTCGATTCTGGATGGCAGTGTTTAGAAGAAGTTTCTACGCAATCCATGATGGAGGGTACATAAGCTTCGGCCTGGCCGAACTTACGGCCGTATATACTTGTTTTATACTGGAAACATTGGAAATGCGTACTGTCATTAAATATAAAAAAGGTTTATCGGGACAAGAAATTCAAAATGATATGGTGAATGTGTTAGGTGAAAGTGCTCCTTCATATGCAACAGTAAAAAATTGAGTTGCTGAATTTAAACGTGGTCGTACAAGCATTGAAGATGAACCACGTAGTGGACGTCCAAAAACAGCAACAACAACAGAATTTGTAGCCAAAGTGCATGATAGGGTTTTAAATGATCGACGAATAAAAGTGCGTGAAATTGCTAATATCATGGGCATCTCAAATGATCGAGTCCATTTAGTTTTGCATGAAGAACTGCAGATGAAAAAGCTTTGTGCAAGAATGAACATTTTTAAAGCTTGTTTGGATCGTTTTAAGCGAAATAAAATGGATTTTAAGCGTCGTTTCATAACTGTTGAAGATGGATCCGCCACTATACTCCAGAGATAAAAGAACAATCCAAACAATGGACTGAAGCTGGAGGAAGTGCCCCAAAGAGGGCAAAAACAATTCAATCGGCCATACGTTTGAAATTTAGTACGTGGTGTATATATATCGGCTTTAAAACCCCATGCGAAAATTGGTCCATATTGGTCAATAATTATATATAATCCCACAGAACGATTGAGATTTCGATAAGGATCTGATTTGGCCAAATAATATCTCACAATTGACCAACTATTTTGGCGGGATCTAGCCAATATCCGTGTAAAATCTAAGTAGCACAAATTTGAAAAATGTTTCAAATTTTGCTATGCCTCTAATATACATATATCGCCCGATAAATCATAAATGCACTTTTGCCAAATTGCATAAAAATGGTTTTAGGTTTAATCATCCACGTTCGCCACTGTGGTACTGAGTGGTCTAAGGGTATGGTCACACTGGGCAAATATTTGCCCAAAATGAGTGTCAAACTTTTTTCCTGGAGCACTTTTGAAATATTTGGATACCGTTCGTGGAAAATAATCCGATTGTGATGTATTCTATTCAATATGAGCTAAAAATCTTTGCTGGTTTCACTGTGACGACGAATTCTTTTTTGATTCCCAGTGTGACCATACCTAAAGTGAGCCTGAAATATCTGGCTGCCACTATACCTACCTAACTAACCTAATCTAGGTTTAATCATTCCTATAACTTTTACTAACATTGTGTTTCGTCCCAGGGAGTTAATCGATTTAAATTTCAATTACAGAAAATTTTTAGAAATGTACAAATATTATCTAAATGGGTTTGAGATTTAAATACATTTATATTTCAGTATAAACCCCAACAAATTTAATAGATTTGAGATGGTACCAAATTTGTTGGTCTACAAGGTGGTGAAGGGTATAATATAATCAGCTCCGCTCGACAATGGACTGTACTTACGTGTTTTTCTTTTGGAACATATGAGAGCAATTCGGAAACTTCTTAGCCTAGCACAAAAAGCGCGGTATAAACAGAAAAAAGTTAAGTGTTTTGGAAACTTCCATCTCTGTTATGAACACACTATAAATTTTGTTTCGATCTGATAACTCCTTCATATAGAAAGAGGTGTTAAAAAAAGTAGTGGTTTACAACTGTAATTTCATCTTCATTTGAGGTAAAACGCTTGCCAGAAAGGATTCTTTTTAGATTTGGAAACAATTAGAAGTGACTGGGAGCTAAATCAGGAGAATAAGGTGGGTGGTCAAGCAACTCGTACTTTAATTCGTTATTTTTAGCCATTGTTAAAACACTCTTGTGCGCCGGTGCGTTGTCTTGATGACAAATAATTTTTTTGTGTTGTAAGCCAGGACGTTTTTCTTGAATTTGTACATTTAATTGATCCAAAAGGTTCCAATAGTACTATGAATTTATTGTTTTACCCTTTTGCAGATATTCAATCAATAAAATACATTTGAAGTCCCAAAAAACCGTTGCCATAACCTTACCAGCCGATTGAATTGTTTTTGCCCTCTTTGGGGCACTTCCTGCAACTTCAGTCCAGTTATTAAACGACGCTTAAAATCCATTTTATTTCGCTTAAAACGATCCAAACAAGCTTTAAAAATGTTCATTTTTGCAGAAAGCTTTTTCATCTGTAGTGCTTCATGCAAAAGTAAATGGACTCGATCATTTGAGATGCCCATGATATTAGCAATTTCATTTAATACCATATCATGCACTTTGGCTACAATTTCTGTTGTTGTTGTTGTTGTAGCCCTTTGGAGTTGGTATTTTCGAGTTTTTCGGGAAATAAGCATACTCCAAATGGGGGTTTGCAGTCCTCGGACAGGGTTGAAAACCCTGTGTCCGCCCCGGGCCGTAGACCCGACTGCAACGAGGGCGGTTTTCTGTTTGTTGTTGTTCTTCTGTTGTTGTTGTTGTTTTCGGACGTCCACTACGTGGTTCATCTTCAATGCTTGTACGACCACGTTTAAATTCAGCAACCCAATTTTTTACTGTTGCATATGAAGGAGCACTTTCACCTAACACATTCACCATATCATTTTGAATTTCTTGTCCCGATAAACCTTTTTTATGTAAATATTTAATGACAGTATGCATTTCTAATTTTTCCATTATAAAAAAATTGCGGATGCGTCTTTTTGAACACCTGTTTTTTATATAAAGGAGTTGCCCGATCGAAACGAAATTTAACATGTGTTCATAACAGAGATGGAAGTTTCCAAAACACATAACTTTTTTCTATTTATACCACGCTTTTTGTGCTAGGCTAAGAAGTTTTCGAACTGCCCTCGTATATGCACAACTTAACTTTGTAAAGGGTGACACCCGACACGTAAATAATATCACGTAAAAATTTTGAAAAAAATATTTACGTGATATTAAAGATTTTGCAACCTATATTGTAGGAAGCTAAATTTACAAAATATTAAGGACAAATTCTTTAAAATAATGAAATTTTAATTAAAATAAAATTTATAATTTTTGCTTCAAAAATTTTTTTTCATTAAATTTAGGACACAAAATTTTGTAGATTTGCGTCCCTTCGTTAAAGTCCGTAAATGTCTTTGAACTAAGGCTAATTTTCCTTGAAGTAAAGAAACACATTTTTGATTTAAAGAAATTGTCCTTAAATTAACTGAAATATTGTAACTTTATATTTGAGATAAAACCCGCTTCAAGTATAGGCTAAGACTTATTTTGAGGATTTAGAGTCTTTGGTTTAATGTTTTTTTATACTCTCCACCATACGATGGGGGGTATATTAACTTTGTCATTCCGTTTGTAACACATCGAAATATTACTCTAAGACCCCATACAGTATATATATTCTGGGTCGTGGTGAAATTCTGAGTCGATCTGGGCATGTCCGTCCGTCCGTCTGTTGAAATCACGCTAACTTCCGAACGAAACAAGCTATAGACTTGAAATTTGGCACAAGTAGTTGTTATTGATGTAGGTCGGATGGTATTGCAAATCGGTCATATCGGTCCACTTTTACGTATAGCCCCCATATAAACGGACCCCCAAATTGGGCTTGCGAGGCCTCTAAGAGAAGCAAATTTTATCCGATCCGGCTGAAATTTGGTACATGGTGTTAGTATATGGTCAGGCATGTCCGTCCGTCCGTCTGTTGAAATCACGCTAACTTCCGAACGAAACAAGCTATCGACTTGAAATTTGGCACAAGGAGTTGTTATTAATGTAGGTCGGATGGTATTGCAAATCGGTCATATCGGTCCACTTTTACGTATAGCCCCCATATAAACGGACCCCCAAATTTGGCTTGCGAGGCCTCTAAGAGAAGCAAATTTCATCCGATCCGGCTGAAATTTGGTACATGGTGTTAGTATATGGTCTCTAACAACCATGCAAAAATTGGTCTACATCGGTCCATAATTATATATAGCCCCCATATAAACCGATCCCCCGATTTGGCTTGCGAGTCCTCTAAGAGAAGCAAATTTCCTCCGATCCGGCTGAAATTTAGTACATGGTCTCTAACAACCATGCAAAAATTGGTCCACATCGGTCCATAATTATATATAGCCCCCATATAAACCGATCCCCCGATTTGGCTTGCGAGGCCTCTAAGAGAAGCAAATTTCATCCGATCCCGCTGAAATTTGGTACATGGTGTTAGTATATGATCTCTACCAACCGTGCAAAAATTGGTCCACATCGGTCCATAATTATATATAGCCCCCATATAAACCGATCCCCCGATTTGGCTTGCGAGGCCTCTAAGAGAAGCAAATTTCATCCGATCCGGCTGAAATTTGAAGCAAAAGCAAAATTCATCCGATCTGGTTTAAATTTGGTACGTGGTGGTAGTGTATGATATTTAACAACCATGCCAAAAGTGGTCCATATCAGTCCGTAATCATATATAGCCCCCATATAAATCGATCGCAATATTTGGGTTTGGAGCCACTTGGAGGAGCAAATTTCACCCGAGTCAGTTGAAATTTGGTACATTGTGCTAGTATCTGACCGTTAACAACCATGTCTAACTAGGTCCATATCGGTCTATAGTTATATACATATAGCCCTCAGATAAATCGATCCGCAATCACACACAAATTGGTCCATATCAAGTTCATAATTTTATGTAGCCCCCATATAAGCGAACCCCATTTTTCAATTCTGGCTCTCTACGTACCGTGCAAAAGTCCATATCGATTCGTAATTATTTGTAGACTTACGTATCACGTATGGACTAACTCACAATTTAGAAAACGATGTTAAGAAGTTTTAAGATAACACAACCCAAGTAATTCCATTGAGGATGACATTCTTTCGTAGAAGTTTCTACACAATCCATGATGGAGGGTACATAAGATTCGTCCTGGCCGAACTTACGGCCGTATATACTTGTTTTTCATTGGAATTAAGAAAACGTTTTTGACTTTGAAGTATCCGTTATAATTTAGATTTTTAAACAGACATTTGTTTGTACGTGAGTACCTTTATTAAAAAACCGCGAAAAGAGAATGAAAATTTGATAAATGAGATCTGTATCCTAATTTTAATTTTATTGGTCCTAGATTTAAAGCTAGATAGGTCGCTCAAAAATGTCTTTATTTTAAAGATGCCGTATCTTTAACTCGTAATCAATACCAAAATCCTTAAAGGAAGGTCAAACACTTTGGATCCAAGTAAATTTTTTTGAGTGTCGGCAATAATTATGATCAATTCGAAATTTTAAATAAAGTTGTTTCATCATTAACAAGTAAAACTCTTGATTGCAACACATCGGCATATCGCCATATGAAACCAAAAAAACGCGTAAGTTACAAAAAAATTAAAAATCAAATTAAGCCATAACAAACAAGCGCAAGGAACTACAAGAAAGTTTTTCACTTCTCCTGTAAAATGTTTGCAATGTAAGTTACGCCTTTTTTGATTTCATATGACGATGTGCAGCAAGAGGAGCTACGATTGAATTCATAAACTAAAACGAATGGGAATTTTCAGGTACCATACTCATTTCACCGAGTCAAGCAGAAGACTTGAAATGCTCACAGGGATTGATCAATGTATGGTAAGTAATCTAGTTGAACCGGAAACACAATACATTTTATTGGAATCTATCCTTTGTATCGAAATTTAAGAATAATGTACTTGCGAAAAGCTTACTAAAAATAGCTCTTCTATGCTAAGCAAAACTTGCATTAGTATTTTGAGGTCACGAAATCATTGCACTTACACCACTACACCCAGAAAAAAGGGGCTCTAATGCCAACTGAACTTTATTTTAGTTCACGAAGATTTGGTGATTTTAGTTAAATCTTACTCAATATGAGTAAATGTTCCTTATTTGAATACTTTTTTGCTAACTTTAATGACGTGAACTAGAAATAAGAAAAAAGTTGTATACAAATATAGTGCACAATTTTACTAAAAATAAATTAGTTCATATTTTCCTAAAATGGTAGAAGTTTGCTTAAATTGAGTTCATAAGTCACTCAAATGAGCAAATTTGACTAAAATTGTACCTGTCTTGAACTTCGTACAGGGCTAAAGACATTTTAACCATTTTTAAATCCATTTTTTTTTTCTTTCAACATATGAAATTTTCTTCAACAACAGAAAAAAAAAATAATTATTTTTAAAAAAAATTTCTTCAATTTTACAAAAAGTATTAACTTATTTGTAACATGTTGCAATTAGAAAACTATTTTAGTTAAAATTTTCTAAAATAAACCTACATTTTCTTTAACGATGAGTTCACTTTTTTTTGGGTGTAGTTTTTATACCCTTCACCACTACTGTGGTACAGTTTGTGCATTTGTATGTAACGCCAAGAAGGAAAAGTCTGAGACCAATCGTTTAGTATACCGATCGTCTTTGAATTAAATTCTGAGTCGATTTAGCGATGTCCGTCTGTCTGTCTGTCCGTCCGTTCGTCTGTCTGTATATGTAATTTTGTGTGCAAAGTACAACTCGCACTTTAAGTCCGATCGTCCTCAAATTTAGCACAGAGTTTTACATTGGCTAAAAGACAATCGCTATTGATTTTGGAAAAAATCGAGTCAGATTTAGATATAGCTGCCATATATATTTATCACCGATCTAGTCATAATTGACGTATTTATCAACGTATTTTCTCAAAATTTCGGGCAGCCAAATATTTTGGGGCTTTCGTAAGATATGCAAAATATGAACCAAATCGGTTCAGATTTAGATATAGCTCCCATATATATCTTTCGTCCGATTTGAACTTATATGGCCAAAAAAAGCCAGAGTTTTGTCCTGATTTGCTTCAAATTTTGCACAAGGAGCACGTTTGATAGTTTTGTTAATTGTGCTAAATTTGGTTGAAATCTGTTCAGATCTAGATATAACTCCCATATATATCTTTCGTCCGATTTCGACTAATATGACTGCAAAAGCCAGAGTTTTGTCCAGATTTGCTTAAAATTTTGCACAAGGAGTATGTTTAAGAGTGTCATTCAGTGTGCTAAATTTGGTTAAAATCAGTTCAGATTTAGATATAGCTCCCATATATATATTTCGCCCGATTTACACCCATATGACCACGGAGGCCAAAATTATTCTCCCATTTACGTTTTTTTGTTAAGATAGCAGGATTATTATTCTATTCTACTATGCATGTCTATTCTACTATGCTATTCTACTATGCATGTCAAATTTGGTCAAAATCGGTTCATATTTAGATATAGCTCCCATATATATGTACGCCATAGTAGGGGAAATATGGTAGAATGTTTCATATTTTAGACCCATTTTCAATGGGAGTTTCCTCCAATTGACTCGATAGATGCCACAGAGAATACATTTAATATGCTATTTAAGTGTGCCATCTTGATCTAATATGGCCAAAATACCCACATTTTATACAAAATTCTGTGATGATTTCCCCATATCGTGGTCATATTCTACACACTGTAATGCCAAACTTTCCACAGAATGGTAGAATTTTAAATAAATCTCCGACTTGTGTAAATATCGCCCGAATTGGCCAAATAATATATCACAATCCACAATTGACCACATATCTTGGCGAGATTTAACCAATATCCTTGTAAAATCGCCACTGCTGAGTAGCAAAAATGGTAAATATTACTCAAATTGTCCTATCCCAGCAAAAACTAGGTAACCACATCTCATTACAATTGACATTACCAGGAGTAAAGCTGTCATTACACGTTGCATTACATCGCGGCGAGTTATAATGACTAACTTGTAATGACAAAAATAAATACTTCTCGGTAATTTTCGAATTGTTATTCTCAAATTTAGCACTTACATTAAAAAAATCAAAAAGAAGATGTAATGTAATGGTAATTCTGAAGAATTTTCCGTTAAGAAATTTTTATCACATATATTTCATAATAATAATAATCATATTATGTTTTAAATAAATGCTTTCTTATACCTCATTCACATTACACTTCCAAAATGCGCTTAAACTAAATTTTAAATGCCATTTGCTTTATAAAAAAGATACTTAAAATCCACTTTTAGTAGATTTCGAACCTTATGTGAATTGGCTATTGGATATATTATAACGTAATTCACGAATCCAACTCCCTTAAACAAACTACATTTATTTATATTTTAAGTGTGAAATTAATTTGCGCGTAATCTTATTTAGATTATTTATTACATTTTTTGTTTATTTATACAATATTTATTTCTATTCAAGTAGTTCTCCTATTACAGCATCACTCGCCATATTTTGATCCATTGTAATCGGCGATAGAAATCTATATTTTCGAGATTTGGTTGCCTGAGACAATAAGTGGCTATTTTGCAAGCTTTGGTGTATCTACGAATAAGTCATTACATATTAGGTGATTATATGCTTTAAATGCACTACTTATTTTATGGCCGAAAGTATCCCTGGGGAGAAGTACTTTCCTCCTAGGACATGCGTATGTAAATGTAATCCGAAGCGATGCCAATTAATAAGTGGTTATTCATTTTTAAATAGGCTTACCTACAAGATTACCGGGTAATGAGAGTTTTTGCTGGGATATCTCGAATAAATATGTATCGACCGATAAATCATGAATGCTCTTTTGTACAATCAAAATTGCTGTAGCTTTATATTTCCCATATTTATTATACACAGAAAAAAATATCACCAGAATATTTCCAATTAAAAAGTTAATTGAAGTTGAATTTTTTTTCAATTAATAAATTAATTGATACAATTAACTTTTTAATCAAGGTAGAAACATTAGGTTAATTAAGTCAATGATTGAACATTTTAAAATTTTTAATTAAAAAATTAATTGATAGAATTAACTTTTTAATCAAATTCAGAAGACGAAGTCAGTTAAAAAAAGTGATGAACATTTCTTAATCAAAATAAAAATTCTAAGCCAATTCAGAAAGTAGTTGAAAATAGTTACCTTTTTAAATAAAAAATTAATTGGGGTTTGCATTCAAAATCAATTAAATTTTTAATTGAATCAATTAAAAAATTAATTGAAAATTGCTAATGACATCAATTAATTTTTTAATCAAGGATTTTTTCTATGCCCAATTAAAACTGTGATTGATACTATCATTTTCGTGATTGAATCAGCAAAATATTTTTTGTGTGTACCCTGCGCCGCACTGTGGAACATGGTATTATACGTTAGTGCATATGTTTGCAACACCCAGAAGGAGACGAGATAGACACATGGTGTCTTTGACAAAAATGCTTAGGGTGGGCTCCTGAGTCTATATAGCCATGTCCGTCTGTCCGTGAACACATTTTTGTAATCAAAGTCTAGGTCGCAGTTTTAGTCCAATCGACTTCAAATTTGGCACAAGTATGTGTTTTGGCTCAGAATATAACCCTATTGATTTTGGAAGAAATCGGTTCAGATTTAGATATAGCTCCCATATATATCTTTCGCCCGATATGGACTTATATGACTCCAGAAACCAGAGTTTTACCCTAATTTGCTTGAAATTTTCCACCATGAGAACAATCAGTAGTATAGTCAGGTATACCAAATTTGGTTGAAATCTGTTCAGATTTAGATATAGCTCCCATATATATCTTTCGCCCGATATGGACTAATACGATCCCAGGAGCCACCGTGGTGCAATGCTTAGCATGCCCGCCTGGCATACACAAGGTCGTGGGTTCGACTCCTGCTTCGACCGAACACCAAAAAGTTTTTCAGCGGTGGATTATCCCACCTCAGTAATGCTGGTGACATTTCTGAGGGTTTTCAAAGCTTCTCTAAGTGGTTTCACTACAGTGTGGAACAACGTTCGGACTCGGCTATAAAAAGGAGGCCCCTTGTCATTGAGCTTAACATGGAATCGGACAGCACTCAGTGATAAGAGAAAAGTTCACCAATGTGGTATCACAATGGACTGAATAGTCTAAGTGAGCCTGATACATCGGGCTGCCACCTAACCTAACCTACCCCAATTGGGTTGAAATTTTGCACTAGGAGTACAATTATTACTGTAGTCAAGTGTGCCAAACTTTATTGAAATCGGTTCAGATTTAGATATAGCTCCCATATATACCGATTTACACTCATATGACAACAGAGGCCAATTTTTAACTCCGATTTTGTTGAAATTTTGCACAGGGAGTAAAATTAGTATTATAGCTATGCGTGCCAAATTTGGTTGAAATCGGTTCAGATTTAGATATAGCTCCCATATATAGCATTCGCCCGATTTACACTCATATGACAACAGAGGCCAATTTTTAACTCCGATTTTGTTGAAATTTTGCACAGGGAGTAGAATTAGTATTGTAGCTATGCGTGCCAAATTTGGTTGAAATCGGTTCAGATTTAGATATAGCTCCCATATATAGCATTCGCCCGATTTACACTCATATGACCACAGAGGCCAATTTTTAACTCCGATTTTGTTGAAATTTTGCACAGGGAGTAGAATTAGCATTGTAGCTATGCGTGCCAAATTTGGTTGAAATTGGTTCAGATTTAGATATAGCTCCCATATATATGTTTTTCTGATTTCGACAAAAATGGTCAATATACCAACATTTTTCTTGTAAAATCGCCACTGCTTAGTCGAAAAGTTGTAAAAATGAATCTAATTTTCCTACACTTCTAATACATATATATCGAGCGATAAATCATAAATAAACTTTTGCGAAGTTTCCTTAAAATTGCTTCAGATTTAAATGTGTTTATTTTTTACTAAAATTGTGTTCCACCCTAGTGCATTAGCCAACTTAAATTTTGAGTCTATAGATTTTGTAAAAGTCTATCAAATTCTGTCCAAATCGAGTGATATTTAAATGTATGTATTTGGGACAAACCTTTACATATAGCCCCTAACACATTTGACGGATGTGATATGGTATCGAAAATTTAGATCTACAAAGTGGTGCAGGGTATAATATAGTCGGCACCGCCCGACTTTAGACTTTTCTTACTTGTGTTTTTACTAACATTGTGTTTCATCCCATGGTGTTAGCCCATTTAATTTTTAATTCTAGCGATTTTGTAGAAGTACAAAAAATGCTCTCCAAATCGTTTCAGATATAAATATTTGAGCTCCTTCAGGAATATCGTTCGTCAAGGAATAGGGTCAATAGCTACATTAAAGCGGCCAAGGTTCGGTATTACGCCTGGAAATTTCATAGGTCAGTAGACTCGAGAAGTAAATGGGTGTTATACGGGATATAAGTGTTGGTAAGTCCAGGTATCTTTCTCAGCACTGCGGAGATCTTGATGAACTTAACACGGCGTTCGTTAATATTCCGACCATACCAATTGATGTTTCCTTTTATGGTAATAGTAGTAGAACAGCAGATTCTGATATTTATGGCTCTCTTGAGTTCCGATGTGACTCATATGATGAGGTGGTTATTAGCTTCTCCAAAGTGAAGTCTAACGCCGTTGGTCTTGATGGTATTGATCCACAATTTGTTAGGATCATACTTCCAATGAATTTGCCTTTTCTTACCCATTTTTTAATACGATTTTAACCACAAGTACCCCACTATGTGGAAACATGCGAAAATCATTCCGGTTCCTAAATCTAATTTGGATTTCCGTCCCATATCTATACTCTGCTACTTGTCTAAGGTCTTCGAGAAGATATAGCACTCTCAGATGTCAGAATATCTTCACCGGGAGTTACTGTTGACTGGTAGGCAGGCTGGGCTTCTTCCGGACCATAGGTGCATCACTGCCCTGGCAGAGGTTTCAAAATCGTTGAGAGGAGATATTGATGACAACAAAGTTGGATTTCTTGTACTTTTGTACCACTCTAAAGCGTTTGATTCTGTTGATCATCAAAATCTGGCCATGAAATTGAGACGTTTCTTTAAATTCACATCAACCGCATTGGACCTGATTACGTGGTACCTTAAGGACAGGATTCAAACAGTTTATAGTGGAGGGACCTCTACCTGTATATAAGGGTATGCCACAGGTGTCCATTATAGCTATATGCCAACGATCTCCCCCTACAATTAGAGCATTGCAAGACTGTCATGTATGCTGATGACGTCCAGGTTTTCCTGAGCGGCAATGTTGGCAGTATCAGGGACACTGTAGAGAGGCTTAACAATGATCTTAACCGTGTATTTAATTGGGCGAAGGCTAATGGATTATTGCTGAACCCTACGAAATCGAAATGCCTTATAATACACAGGAACAAGCATTTCCACCCACATGCGCCGGATATTATTATAAATGATCAGAAGGTAGATGTTGTCACCAGAGTGTCACCATGTCAATTCTGCTGCGGGCCGGACTTATGCTAGGTTAAGAGCGCTGTGATTTAGCCATTCCTATACGCCACTGAACATACGAATTCTCTTGGCGAAAACTTTACTGGTACCAGGACTGATTTATGGCTGTGAACTTTTTGCTAATTCTGACTCGGGGAGTCTACGGAGGTTAAATGTTGCCTTCAATAGCATCATCCGTTATGTGTATGGACTGAATAGGCGACAACGTGTCACCCATCTAGCGAATTCTCTGTATGGATTTAGTTTTCAGACTCTCCTCAATTCAAAGGCTTTGATATTTTTGCAGAAACTTATAGTAAAACGGACACCGGATAACTTGTATTGCAAATTCACAAGATCAAGCAGAGGAAGAAAAATAATACCATTTAGGCGTCGATGTCTTGTTTCCGAATGGCATTTCTTTATCAGTACAATACGTCTTTGGAACACATTACCAAGCAACATACAATGCATCAGCAACCCCTTTATTTTTAAAAAGCGAATACTTCGATTGTATCGGAATTAATTTACATCTATCTTGTCCTTCATAAACTTCTTTTTTACATACTATCACGTCTATGCATTTAAATGTTAAATTTTCTACGATATTATTATAAATACTAATAACATATTACTTTTCAAAAATCATTAATTATATAAATTATTACTATTTAAAAGAAATGTTTTTTCCTCAATTTTTTATAAAATTTTCCATTATATTAATTATTGTAATCCCTGTTAAGATGGATATTATTTCAACTATTGAAATCTGCACTATAATTATAAGATATTGTCTTGCTGTGTAGAAATATACAAATAAATAAATAAATATGGGAATATAAACCTTGATAATAACTCCCAACAAATTTGAAGGAGTTGATATGCTAACACAAATTTTGGTCTACATAATAGTGAAGTGTATAATGTAGTCGGCCCCGCCCGACTTTAGACTTTACTCACTTGTTTTAGTACAATAATTATTTAGTCATTTGTATTAAATAACGATATTTAAATTTTTTGATTACTCTGTTATTAGTATTCTATTAAAAAAATATTATATATATTTATAATATTGAGGTAAAGTTTCATTTTTGAATAATTTAGTCGAATATATAAACAAAAATTGTGTTAGCAAATATGCATAATTTATCCAAATATATTGTTATCCTTCATCTAATTTATTTTGTCAACGTCTCGGCTGGGGTGAGTAGAAATCTATCAAAAATTCCATATTTTAATAAAATAATCATCATATATTACCTATTTAGCGTACACTTACAATTTCACTTAATAGTTATCGTCACGAAATTTATACAGGCTTTTATAAAACTTTTGATATGAAATTGGTGAACTATACCACCTACAAAGTTTTCGATGGTTGTGCAGTATTCTTAAAAGAAATAAAAGCTCTAAATGTGAAGGTCACTATAACTATGAAAAATGTAAAACGTCAACAATGGACGCCTGTCAATGTGACAGTGAATGGATGTGAGATATTGCAGACTGGCAGTTTAGCATCATCATTTTTCATCAAGAAGATTGCCGAATGGATAATGTCCTCAAGTCCTAAACTTCCCAAAAGGTGTCCCGTACTCAAGGTAATCAATCGTATAAAATCACTCAACAAGCTATTATTAAGGCTCCCTCACCTGCAACTTGTATCGATTGAAAATTAGAGTTAATAATATCGATATAAGTTTCAATCGTTGATGAATTATGGATTTATTATTACCAAGGGAAAATTGATTTGTAAATCTATATTTGGTGGTTGATATGCAATAGAATAATTTGAATCTATTGTTGAAGAGGGAAAAATGTCAGAAATAATATGAAATTTTAGAATCAGTTTACATTTATTCGAATTGGCTACATTAGCACGAATTATGGCCCTTGAAGCCGTCATATGGCGCAAGAAAGAGGTTCTGCTAAGCGCCATCTTGAGATGATCGACCCTTTGGTATTTTTTTAGAGCCAACCTTACACTCCACACTGCTCAAGGCATAAAAGCACAACGGATTGCGACAGTTGGTAGAATTTTACCATAAATGGTAGAGTTTTTACTGTTTGGTTGAATTTTTGATCTTTTGGTAGGCTTTGCATAGTATTCCTCTCCAACTTTGAGGTACTTCACAATTTTTTATAGAAGTAAAATGTTGACAAATTTTTTTACAGAAACAAAATGTTGAAAAAATTTTTGGTAGAAATAAAATTTTGAAAAAATTTTCGGTAGAAATAAAATGTTGAAAAAATTTTCGGTAGAAATAAAATTTTGAAAAAAATTTTCTATTGAAATCAAATTTTGACAATATTTTCTATAGAAATAAAATTTAGACAAAATTTTCTATTGAAATAAAAATATAAAAATATTATAAAATTTTCTATAGACATCAACTTTTGACAACATTTTTCTATAGAAGTAAAATTTTGACAAAATTTCCTATAGAAATAAAATTTCTACAGAAATAAAATGTTAACAAAATTTTCTATAGAAATAAAATTTTTACTCACTTTTCTAGAGAAGTAAAATTTTGACAAAATTTTCTATAGAAATAAAATTTTGACTAAATTTTCTATAGAAATAAAATTTTGACAAAACTTTCTATAGAAATAAAATTTTGACAACATTTTCTATAGAAATAAAATTTTGACAAAATTTCTACAGAAATAAAATGTTGACAAAATTTTCTATAGAAATAAAATTTTGACTAAATTTTCTATAGAAGTAAAATTATGACAAAATTTTCTATAGAAATAAAATTTTGAGAAAATTTTCTATAGAAATAAAATTTTGAAAAAAATTTCTATAGAAATAAAATTTTGACAATATTTTCTATATGCTGACCGAGTCTCTCATGGAGGTGGTGTAGCAATATACATTAAAAAAGGTATAAATTGCAAGACTTTGTCTAAAACCGACAATGGCAGTCGTATTGAATATCTATTCGTTGAGCCTAATATTGGTCGCAATAAACAAATTCTTTTGGGATGCATATATAGACCTCATCGCAATCTCGATTGTTCAGATCTGATAGAGGTTCTTGAGGATATTTCTTTTAAATATGAAGACATAATTATTGCCTGTGATTTCAATTGCAACATATTCACAGACAATTATATTTCTGATTCAATGCAAGTGTTAGGGCTATTGCCTATTAATACGTCATTACCAAGTCACGCCTACGCGCAGCGGTCTCATTGATCTGACCAATTTCAAAGGCAAAGTTCTGTTATACGACCAAATATCGGCACCCTGTTTTTCGAGACACGATCTGCTCTTTATTACTTATGAAGCTAATTTCGTCGTGCCTACGCCACACTTCACATACAGAGATTTTAAAAGAATTAATATAGAATTGTTAGCAAATCGCATAGATGAAATAAACTGGAATATTCTATATGATTATGAACATGTTGATGACCAGCTGGCTTTTTTACATGAAAATATAAACTCACTTTTCGAAGAATTTGTTCCGCAAAAAACGAAATAATAATATAATGCAACTCATCAAGGAGAGAGATACAGCATACAGAAGATGGAAGAGATTTAAATCAGATGAACTGTATGATCTCTACAAAATTAATAGAAAACGTGTTTCCAAAGAAATCGAAAGCAAAAAGAGAGATCACTTTCGACGTAAATTTCAAACTGCCATCGATGGAAAACAAAAATGGAAAGAAATTCGAAATATTGGGATTGGGAAATGCAAACATGCGATTTTAAATGACGTTGACTTAAATGAAATGAACGCATATTTTACATATGGAAATTATAATCATCGGGCTAAAAGCATATATAACGACATGTTATTTGCGGCTATTGAAAATGGATTCAGTTTTCGATGCGTGACGGAAGCGGAAGTTGCTAAAAGTATTTCTGATGTTAAGTCCAATTCAGTTGGTACTGACAGTTAACATCCATCTTTTCTAAAAACATTATTACCAGCGCTTCTACCCCACTTCACATATATTTTTAACACAATACTCACAAAGTCTACTTTTCCAAAGGATTGGAAAACTGACAAGATTATACCAGTTCCCAAGAAATGTAACGATTACCGACCAACTGCAATTGTTCCATTTCTTTCAAAAATCATGGAGAAGATAATGAATAATCAAATGAATACGTATCTAACCGAAAATAATCTTTTATGTAAACAACAATCCGGATTCAGGAAGAAACGTAGTTGCATCACTACACTCTTGGGAGTGATTGAAGAAATACGACAAAAGTTAGACTCAAACATGGTATCATTTTTGGTCCTATTAGACCACAGTAAAGCATTCGACACAGTTGATCACAACATCTTGCTAACTAAACTACGCGTCTATTTCCATTTTTCTGAAACTGCATGCAAACTCATCTATTCATATTTGTCTGAACGCGCTCAATTAGTCTCTGTTGGAGATAAAATGTCAGGTCTACTAAGTGTCTCTAAAGGGGTTCCACAAGGATCTATTCTTGGTCCTTTACTCTTTATTTTATATATTAATGATTTACCTGATGTTCTCCGCTCATGCTCTGTTCACATGTATGCGGACGATGTCCAACTGTATCACAGTTCTACTGATATATCGCAATGTAAAGCTGAATTAAATAATGATGTTCAGCTGGTTTCACAATGGGCTATGGATAACAATCTGCATTTAAATCCTACAAAAACTAAATGCGTCATAATTACAAAAAGTGGAAAGTCCACCGAAAATATGCAAAATGGTCTCAACATATGCAGTTCTCCAATTGAATGTGTTCCATCATCGAAGAATCTTGGAATTGTATTTAACTCTAAACTTACTTGGACGAATCATATAAATTCAGTTGTTGGAAAAATACATGGAATGTTAAGAAATTTATATATATATATATATATATATATATATATATATATATATATATATATATATATATATATATATATATATATATATATATATATATATATATATATATATATATATATATATATATATATATATATATATATATATATATATAATATATATATATATATATATATATATATATATATATATATATATATATATATATATATATATATATATATATATATATATATATATATATATTATATATATATATATATATATATATATATATATATATATATATATATATATATATATATATATATATATATATATATAAAGGGTGATTCTTTTGAGGTTAGGATTTTCATGCATTAGTATTTGACAGATCACGTGGGATTTCAGACATGGTGTCAAAGAGAAAGATGCTCAGTATGCTTTGACATTTCATCATGAATAGACTTACTAACGAGCAATATATATATATATATATATATATATATATCACGTGGGATTTCAGACATGGTGTCAAAGAGAAAGATGCTCAGTATGCTTTGACATTTCATCATGAATAGACTTACTAACGAGCAATATATATATATATATATATATATATATATATATATATATATATATATATATATATATATATATATATATATATATATATATATATATATATATATATATATATAAAGGGTGATTCTTTTGAGGTTAGGATTTTCATGCATTAGTATTTGACAGATCACGTGGGATTTCAGACATGGTGTCAAAGAGAAAGATGCTCAGTATGCTTTGACATTTCATCATGAATAGACTTACTAACGAGCAATATATATATATATATATATGTATATATATATATATATATATATATATATATATATATATATATATATATATATATATATATATATATATATATATATATATATATATATATATATATATATATATATATATATATATATATATATATATATATATATATATATATATATATATATATATATATATATATATATATATATATATATATATATATATATATATATATATATATATATATATATATATATATACACAGTCTCACATAAGTTTACATACCCTTGAGGTTTTTACCTTATAACTAAACATGTTTCTTGTTGTTGTTTATAATCCAGACTAAAAACATCTTCTTGAAAATGGACAAATACTTTGTTTTTCAAATTAATTTACAAAATCTAAAGCATATATATGCATATTTTATTATATTTTAATAATTAAAGAAAATACAATTTCTTAAACCGTATGTAAACTTGTGTAAGACTGTGTATATATATATATATATAAAGGGTGATTCTTTTGAGGTTAGGATTTTCATGCATTAGTATTTGACAGATCACGTGGGATTTCAGACATGGTGTCAAAGAGAAAGATGCTCAGTATGCTTTGACATTTCATCATGAATAGACTTACTAACGAGCAACGCTTGCAAATCATTGAATTTTATTACCAAAATCAGTGTTCGGTTCGAAATGTGTTTCGCGCTTTACGTCCGATTTATGGTCTACATAATCGACCAAGTGAGCAAACAATTAATGCGATTGTGACCAAGTTTCGCACTCAGTTTACTTTATTGGACATTAAACCAACCACACGAATGCGTACAGTGCGTACAGAAGAGAATATTGCGTCTGTTTCTGAGAGTGTTGCTGAAGACCGTGAAATGTCGATTCGTCGCCGTTCGCAGCAATTGGGTTTGTGTTATTCGACCACATGGAAGATTTTACGCAAAGATCTTGGTGTAAAACCGTATAAAATACAGCTCGTGCAAGAACTGAAGCCGAACGATCTGCCACAACGTCGAATTTTCAGTGAATGGGCCCTAGAAAAGTTGGCAGAAAATCCGCTTTTTTATCGACAAATTTTGTTCAGCGATGAGGCTCATTTCTGGTTGAATGGCTACGTAAATAAGCAAAATTGCCGCATTTGGAGTGAAGAGCAACCAGAAGCCGTTCAAGAACTGCCCATGCATCCCGAAAAATGCACTGTTTGGTGTGGTTTGTACGCTGGTGGAATCATTGGACCGTATTTTTTCAAAGATGCTGTTGGACGCAACGTTACGGTGAATGGCGATCGCTATCGTTCGATGCTAACAAACTTTTTGTTGCCAAAAATGGAAGAACTGAACTTGGTTGACATGTGGTTTCAACAAGATGGCGCTACATGCCACACAGCTCGCGATTCTATGGCCATTTTGAGGGAAAACTTCGGAGAACAATTCATCTCAAGAAATGGACCGGTAAGTTGGCCACCAAGATCATGCGATTTGACGCCTTTAGACTATTTTTTGTGGGGCTACGTCAAGTCTAAAGTCTACAGAAATAAGCCAGCAACTATTCCAGCTTTGGAAGACAACATTTCCGAAGAAATTCGGGCTATTCCGGCCGAAATGCTCGAAAAAGTTGCCCAAAATTGGACTTTCCGAATGGACCACCTAAGACGCAGCCGCGGTCAACATTTAAATGAAATTATCTTCAAAAAGTAAATGTCATGGACCAATCTAACGTATCAAATAAAGAACCGATGAGATTTTGCAAATTTTATGCGTTTTTTTTTAAAAAAAAGTTATCAAGCTCTTAACAAATCACCCTTTATATATATATATATATATATATATATATATATATATATATATATATATATATATATTTTTTTTTTTTTTTGTCTAATATATACCACGTATGGACTAACTCACAATGTTATGAAGTTTTTAGATACCACAACCCAAGTAATTCGATTGTGGATGACAGTCTTTCGTAGAAGTTTCTACGCAATCCATGGTGGAGGGTACATAAGATTCGGCCTGGCCGAACTTACGGTCGTATATACTTGTTAAATATTTAATTCATGGAAATATTTTACATTTAAGTGTGAAATATACCATCTCTCAAATTGTGTCCATTTTCCGCATTTTCCATTACTGCCCGTAGAGTTTCTGGTTCCAAGTTCCTTATTTCTGCTTGAATGTGGTGCTTAAGCTCTTGAATTGTTTGGGGTTTATTGATATACACAACTCTTTTCAAATAGCCCCACAAAAAAAGTCTGGTGCGATCAAATCTGGTGAACGTGGAGGCCAAGCAAAATCACAATTTCTGGAAATTATTCGTTCACCAAAAATGTTATGAAGAAGTTCCATTGTCGATCTTGCTGTATGCGCAGTTGCTCCATCTTGCTGGAACCGTATGTTTTGATTATTCTCAACATGTGGACGCAAAAAATTGTCTATCATAGTCCTATACAGAGCCCCGTTAACCGTTTCTGGGTGACCCTCCACATCTTCGAAAAAATATGGACCGATAATTTTATCAGCCATAACACCGCACCAAACAGTACATCTGGCGGGGTGTAATTCACGCTGATGTAATGCCCAAGGATTGTGATTGCCCCAAAATCTACAATTTTGTTTGTTTACATAGCCATTTAAGTGTAAATGAGCTTCATCGCTCATTATAAGTTTGTTTAAAACGTTATAATTTTCTCTGGCTATTTGACTAAAACGAATAGCATATTGCAGGCGTGCCTGATGATCTTGGGGGAGCAGTTGTTGTGCCATTTGAATTTTATACGGAAACATTTTAAGATCATGCTTCAAAATTCTTTGCAGGGATGTTCTGGAGATTCCCAATTGAGTACAACGACGACGAGTAGAGACAGATGGATCTTCGTTTACACTCTGCCGTACAGCCTCCACAACTGCTTCATTGCGCAAAGATCGACCTCTTCCTCTTCCTGGAAGATCTGACACTCTTCCATGTTCCTCAAAACGGGAGACTAAGTTCCTAATCATGTTGTGACTGGGTGCTGTTCGGACATTAAAATGACGACGATAATTTCGTTGAGTTGTAATAATTGACCTTCCAGAAGAATAAAAAAATTTTATGATTTTGACGCGTTGCTGCACATCATATGTAGCCATGATTTATCTCCAAAAACCAGTACCTGCAAAAGACAAAAAAAATTATTGAAAACAAAAAAGATATAACCATTTTTAATCCTTCAGTCTTTTTTGGATAATCACGCTTCAATTCCATCTAGAATTAATTTATTTTTATATGCAGTAGATAAAAATGCTCTTGCAAGTAATAATGTTAACTGTCAGTGAAATAAATTTGTCAGCGGTCAGATGAGCGGTTTAGAAATGATATCATCTTGAAGTTGGTTGTTATACATTTCAACGATACTGTATACGATTTCGACTAAATATTTTTAAAATTTTGTTATTTATTTAAAGAACTATTTTTAATTTTTCTGAGTAACACGTAATAATAATTTTATATTTTTTTTAGGACAACATATTCTGTTTCACCAATCTTTCCATCCGAGATGTATATTTTCCGGGTTATATGCCGAAAGTACAGGGACAGTTTATTGCTATACTTCATGATCGTATCAGAAACATTGACTTTTACAAAGGGTTTTTTGATTTCGATATGATGGCCAAATAGAATAAAAATATGAATTTATAAATATAGTGTGTTTTAATTATCTATTCAGTATCAATAATTTTATTAGTTTAAAACTAATAATTTGTTCTTCAAATTCATTTATAAACACGCAGAGAAGGAATATGATCACCTCAACCATGTTTCAAGAGCAAAATGTTATTTTTGGATGGTGACCATGTAAGATGTTTATGGCAAAAATGTTATTTTCTCGCCAAAAATAATATGCTTGCCGAAATCAGACACATAATCTCCGAGAAAATAACATGCTTGCGACAAACATGTTACATGGTCACCATTCAAAAATAACATTTTGCTCTTGAAACATGGTTGAGGTGATCATATTCCTTCTCTGGGTGAATAAACACTGTATTACGTATGGAAAAGATAAAATTACCTTATAAACAACGGCTTGCAATAGATTGAAAGATTATATGGACCTATGTGAATGACTTTTGCCTTGACTGTAAGAAACAGAGGAAACCAGATTAATAGGGGGTAGCCCATAATAAAGGGTGATTCTTTTGAGGTTAGGATTTTCATGCATTAGTATTTGACAGATCACGTGGGATTTCAGACATGGTGTCAAAGAGAAAGATGCTCAGTATGCTTTGACATTTCATCATGAATAGACTTACTAACGAGCAACGCTTGCAAATCATTGCATTTTATTACCAAAATCAGTGGCAGAAAATCCGCTTTTTTATCGACAAATTTTGTTCAGCGATGAGGCTCATTTCTGGTTGAATGGCTACGTAAATAAGCAAAATTGCCGCATTTGGAGTGAAGAGCAACCAGAAGCCGTTCAAGAACTGCCCATGCATCCCGAAAAATGCACTGTTTGGTGTGGTTTGTACGCTGGTGGAATCATTGGACCGTATTTTTTCAAAGATGCTGTTGGACGCAACGTTACGGTGAATGGCGATCGCTATCGTTCGATGCTAACAAACTTTTTGTTGCCAAAAATGGAAGAACTGAACTTGGTTGACATGTGGTTTCAACAAGATGGCGCTACATGCCACACAGCTCGCGATTCTATGGCCATTTTGAGGGAAAACTTCGGAGAACAATTCATCTCAAGAAATGGACCGGTAAGTTGGCCACCAAGATCATGCGATTTGACGCCTTTAGACTATTTTTTGTGGGGCTACGTCAAGTCTAAAGTCTACAGAAATAAGCCAGCAACTATTCCAGCTTTGGAAGACAACATTTCCGAAGAAATTCGGGCTATTCCGGCCGAAATGCTCGAAAAAGTTGCCCAAAATTGGACTTTCCGAATGGACCACCTAAGACGCAGCCGCGGTCAACATTTAAATGAAATTATCTTCAAAAAGTAAATGTCATGGACCAATCTAACGTTTCAAATAAAGAACCGATGAGATTTTGCAAATTTTATGCGTTTTTTTTTTTTAAAAAAGTTATCAAGCTCTTAACAAATCACCCTTTATAAATGTTTATGTTGTCGTCAGTGTGACCAGATCTAAAAAAATTTTGAGCTAAATCAGTACTAAAACAAGTATATTCGGCCGTAAGTTCGGCCAGGCCGAATCTTATGTACCCTCCACCATGGATTGCGTAGGAACTTCTACTAAAGGCTGTCATCCACAATCGAATTACTTGGGTTGCGATAACACTTGCCGATGGCAAGGTATCGTAAAACTTTTTAACACTGTCTTCTAAATTGTAAGTTAGCCCATACGGGGTATATATTAAACAAAAAAAGGCCGATTAAATACGTATATAATATAGTTTGACAATATTATCTATAGAAATGAAAACTTGACAAAATTATCTATAGAAATGAAAACTTGACAAAATTTTCTATAGAAATAAAAACTTGACAAAATTTTCTATAGAAATAAAATGCTGACAAAATTTTCTATGGAAGTAAACTGTTGACAAAATTTTGTATAGAAATAAAATGTTGACAAAAATGTCTATAGAAATAAAATGTTGACAAAATTTTGTATAGAAATGAAACCTTGACAAAATTTTCTATAGAAATAAAAATTTGACAAAATTTTATATAGAAATAAAAACTTGACAAAATTTTCTATAGAAATAAAATGTTGACAAAATTTTCTATGGAAGTAAAATGTTGACAAAAACGTCTATAGAAATAAAATGTTGACAAAATTTTGTATAGAAATAAAATTTTGACAAAATTTTGTATAGAAATAAAATGTTGACAAAATTTTCTACAGAAATAAATTTTTTACAAAATTTTCTATAGAAATAAAATTTTGACAAACATTTCTATAGAAATAAACTTTTGACAAAACTTTCTATAGAAATGAAATTTTAACAAAACTTTCTATAGTAATAAAATTTGACAAAATTTTCTATAGAAATAAAGTTTTGGTAGATTACAAAATTTTCTATAGAAATAAAATTTTGACAAAATTTTCTATGGAAATAAAATTTTGACAAACATTTGTATAAAAATAAACTTTTGACAAAACTTTCTATAGAAATGAAATTTTGACAAAACTTTCTATAGTAATAAAATTTGACAAAATTTTCTATGGATGACAAAACTTTCTATAGTAATAAAATTTGACAAAATTTTCTATGGAAATAAAGTTTTGGTAGATTATTTTTGGCGATATGGACCAATTTTTGTGTAATAAGTCATCGGCTATATATAACTAAAGACCGATATTGACCAATTTTTACATGGCTGTTAGAGGCCATATATTGACAAAATGTACCAAATTTCAACCGTATTGGATGACTTTTGATCCTCCAAGAGGTTCCGGACGTCAAATCTGGGGACGGTTTATATGGGAACTATATATAATTATGGACCGATATGGACCAATTTTTGCATGGTTGTTAGAGACCATATACTAACACCATGTACCAAATTTCAACTGGATCGGATGAATTTTGCTCTTCCACGAGGCTCAAGAGGTCAAATCTGGGGATCGGTTTATATGGGGGCTATATATAATTATAGACCGATATGGACCAATTTTTGCATGGTTATTAGAGGCCGTAAACTAACATCAGGTACCAAATTTCAACCGGATCGGATGAATTTTGCCCCTCCAAGAGGCTCCGGAGGTCAAATCTGGGGATCGGTTTATATGGGGGCTATATATAATTATGGACCGATATGGACCAATTTTTGCATGGTTATTAAAAACCGTATACTAAGACCACGTACTAAATTTCAACCGGATCGGATGAATTTTGCTCCTCCAAGAGGCTCCGGTGGTCAAATCTGGGGATCGGTTTATATGGGAGCTATATATAATTATGGACCGATATGGACCATTTTTTGCATGGTTGTTGGAGGCCGTATACTAACATCAGGTACCAAATTTCAACCGGATCGGATGAATTTTGCCCCCCCAAAAGTCTCCGGAGGTCAAATCTGGGGATCGGTTTATATGGGGGCTTTATATAATTATGGACCAATATGGACCAATTTTTGCATGGTTGTAAGAGACCGTATACTAAGACCACGTACGAAATTTCAGCCGGATCGGATGCATTTTGCTGCTCCGGAAGGCTCCCCAAGCCATATTTGGGGATCGGTTTATATGGGGGCTATACGTAAACGTGGTCCGATATGGCCCATTTTCAATACCATCCGACCTACATCAATAACAACTACTTGTGCCAAGTTTCAAGTCGATAGCTTGTTTCGTTCGGAAGTTAGCGTGATTTCCACAGACGGACGGACAGCCGGACAGACGGACAGACGGACGGACGGACGGACATGCTTAGATCGACTCAGAATTTCACCACGACCCAGAATATATATACTTTATGGGGTCTTAGAGCAATATTTCGATGTGTTACAAACGGAATGACAAAGTTAATATACCCCCATCCTATGGTGGAGGGTATAACAAGTATATACAGCCGTAAGTTCGGCCAGACCGAAGCTTATGTACCCTCCACCATGGATTGCGTAGAAACTTCTACTGAAGACTGTCATCCACAATCGAATTACTTGGGTTGTGGTATCTTAAATCGTTTTCTAAATTGTGAGTTAGTCCATACGTGGTATATATTAGACCAAAAAGGGTACGTGTAGGTAAGTCTACAAATAATTACGAATCGATATGGACTTTTGCACGGTACGTAGGGGGCCAGAATTTATATATGGGGGTCGCTTATATGGGGGCTAGGCATGGTTGCTAACGGCCATATACTTGCACAATGTACCAAATTTCCACTGACTCGGATGAAATTTGCTCCTCCAAGAGGCTCCAAAACCAAATCTATGTATGGGGGCTATATATAATTATGCACCGATGTGGACCAATTTTTGCATGGTTGTTGAAGACCAATTTTTGCACAGTTGTTAGAGAACATATACTAACATCATGTACCAAATTTCAACCGGATCGGAAGAAAATTTTCTTCTCTTAGAGGCTCCGCAAGCCAAATCTGGGGATCGGTTTATATGGGGGCTATATATAATTATGGACCGATGTGGACCAATTTTTGCATGGTTGTTGAAGACCATATACCAACACCATATACCAAATTCCAGCCGGATCGGATGTAATTTGCTTCTCTTAGAGGCTCCAAAAGCCAAATTTGGGGGTCCGTTTATATGGGGGCTATACATAAAAGTGGACCGATATGGCCCATTTGCAATACCATCCGACCTACATAAATAACAACTACTTGTGTCAAATGTTTTTACTAGGAAATATAAACGAAGGACTTCCAGTAAAAATTTGTGATAGTAAACAAAATGTATCGAGTACGCAAACAGAGCTAATATGACTTAGATTTTCTGACAGTCTCACAGAAATGGAATTAAAATAATATGCATTTTAAGTGAAATAAAGCCTTTAAGTTTGTTAAATTTCAACAAAAAATGTGACTTTTGATACAAAAAAATTTAGCTTTTTCTCTAGCTATTTTTTTTTAAATTTTTTAGCCTTTTTGGCTAGTTTTTTGGACAAATCTAGCGGTTTTTGGTGAAACAATTCTGGCAACGCTGATGGCCGCTAACAGCCATGCAACAATTGGTCCATATCGGTCTATAGTTATATATAGCCGATCGCCAATCACACAAAAATTGGTCCATATCGCCAAAAATAATCTACCAAAATGTTATTTCTGTTGTTATGCCCTCCACCATAGGATGGGGGGTATATTAACTTTGTCATTCCGTTTGTAACACATCGAAATATTGCTCTAACACCCCATAAAGTATATATATTCTGGGTCGTGGTGAAATTCTGAGTCGATCTGAGCATGTCCGTCCGTCCGTTCGTCTGTTGAAATCACGCTAACTTCCGAACGAAACAACTATCAACTGAAACTTGGCACAAGAAGTTGTTATTGATGTAGGTCGGACGGTACTGCAAATGGGCCATATCGGTCCACTTTTACGTATAGCCCCCATATAAACGGACCCCCAAATTTGGCTGGCGATTGCTCTAAGAGAAGCAAATTTCATCCGATCCGGCTGAAAATTGGTACATGGTCAATAAGCTTTTCACTGAAGTCGTATTGTCCTTATAATTAAGTGATTTCACTTAAAAATGGGTATCATAACATGAAAGAAAAAATGTTTGGGCTAAGGTCAATTTGACTTTAATAATTCAGAAAAATTCTTTAGATTTAATGAAATTGACTTTAAATTTGTTGTCTTTTTGCATCTTGACTACAAAGCAAAAAATCGTTCAAATGTAGGACATGTTTTTCAACACTTTATTTTAAAGACGTTTTTTACTTGAAACATAGCATAATTTCTACTGAAAATCGAGTCTTAATTAGGAAAATAAAGTTGTCGTTAATTCGTTTTTAAAGGACTTTAATAGCATACGACGAAAAAAAGCTGAAAAAGCGAAAAATTAAAATTTGCTTCCTGGAAGCAAGTACACAAAACCCAAATTTAAAAGAGAATTGTGTCTTAAAATTATCCTTACATGTATTCTCCGCATCTTTGGCTCGGAATCAATACCAAAATTTTTAAAGTAAAGACAAACTCTTTGGAACCGGGCATGCTTGTTTTCAGTGTGTAAAGTGTGTCTTATAAAAGACTTAAAGTCAGAAAAGAACAGTGCTTGACATAAACGAAATGGACTGAGTTCAAATCATATATTATTTTTTTATTGCACAAATAAAAATTTTGTAACAAAAAAAGGTTTGTGTATACAAGTTTGAAATGTTCGAAGAAATTCAAAAACTCTTACAAACGAAGAACGTGAATTCGAGTATATAAAAATATTTTTCCATCGAATCCTAAGGTTAATGATAACCATTCAAAAGCACATTATATTTAAATTCTAAACAGTAATTTTACAACAGCACATACATTTATTTTGGTGTGAACAATTGTTTGCTACACTGTTAGAAAAATATGTTTTTTATATGTTCCGATATAAACAAAATGTGTTTCGGGCACGATTTTAAACCACAATATATTTAAGTGCGAACATGTAATTTTCCTAAACTAACACTAAATGTTAGAATATATTATGTTTGGGGCATGAATGTTTCATAAAAATCATATGTGTGAATACAAACATATATAAATTTACAAATTTCAACTAAACATACATATGTTGTGATATTTTATTCAAAGCGACAGAGAGAGTATAGAGAGAAATAGAGATGGAAACCGGGAGAGTTGACGAAAGATATCAATATAACACAGCAAAAGAGTCAAAAGAGAACAATTTCTGTAAAACCGCTTGTATGTTGTTTCGGAAAACTGTTTTATGATAAGGCCAAAAATTTGATATGTTTAAGTCTAAATATTATTTAATTTGAATAAAGAGAATATACATTCTGAACCAAGAGAATAGACATTTGAAAAACAAACAGCTTATGTTTTCGCCTTGAGAGCAGCATTTTATGTATGTGTGGACATGAGTTTTGTTTATCATTTTGGCATTATTTTTTTCTTGGTTCGTTAAAAGAAATCAGGGGTCTTCATAAAAATAACGAAAGGGCACTATACTCTTTTTAGAGTTGGGACAGTAAAATGAAATAAGGAGGAAATAGTGAAAAATTACACAGTAAAATGTAAAAAAACAAAGTTTAGTTTCTCTTTATTAAAAAGTAGTCCACGAGGAGTTGACGGACACCATCAAATATAAAAGCGGGCATTAAGTTCGACTTTTACAGCTAAAACAATTTAAAAAGTTTATTTTCTTTAAAATGAATTATTAAAGAAAAATAAAAGGAATTTTAGAGCGATGGTGTTAAATGCTAGTAAAAAACTGTTCACTCCTAAATAAATTTATGTTTATATTATAAAATTATGTATGTATGTTTATACTCGACTCCACGTTCTTCTTTTGTTAGTTTTTTAATTCCTTCCAAATTTTAAAGTTTTGTACGAAAACAGTTTTTTATTACAAGATTGTTATTTTTGCAATAAAAAATAATATTTTATCCAAAAATCATTCAATTTCGTTTATATCAAGCACTGTTACTGACTATAAATCTTTAATAACGCACATTTCGATGTTTCATTTAAAAAAATTAATATAGTATAAATATAAATGTGTAAATTAAAAAAAAAAAACAAAAAAAAAATGTTCGGTCGGAGCAGGGATTGAACCCACGACCCTTTGCATGCAAGGCAGACATGCTAACCACTGCTCCACGTGGCAAACAAATGTATGTTTCTGTTAAATAATGTTATGTTTGCATGGGCTCGTGGGCGCTGCAAACTATGCTATATAAATGTAACTTAAAACGATAATTATCTACTGGTGACTATAACAGCTACGTAGCCCAGTGGATAGTGTGTTGGCTTACAAACTGTATGGTCCTCGGTTCGATTCTCCGTGCAGGCGAAAGGTAAAATTTAAAAAATTTATAAAAGTGAATAATTTCTTCAACATTATTTGTATTACAGAGAAAGGTGCCAATAACTAAAAAATTTCGTGGAAGTGAAAATTACGAGTATGTTAGGGAATGAGCACAATCGTGTTTGGGAAAAATTCTTCCAAGCATATAATATTTTTGGCTCAAAATGCTTCCAAACATATAATATGTTCACATAAAACAAACATATTAATGTTTCGGCAGTATGCAATAATATATGTGCTTCCTGCAAAATATGTTTGGAACATATGTTAAAGAAGCGATTTTTTTGAGGGTGTAGCATGTAACCCCAATAATTTAGATATACAAATAAATATGAATTTTTATTAACGAATAATTTTGTACTTAATTTAATTCTTGAGGCCGATATAAATTGGTATTATCGCGTTAAAATGGCCATGTTTACCCTTTTACTTTTCTTTAATAATTTCTTTTAAAGAATATAAACTTATTCATTTGTTGCTTTGGATCTTTCCCCACCATGTTATAATACAATTTACCGGAAAAAGTTGTAATGTTATTCTGGTTTTGCCGCTAAAATGAGAAATAATAAAAAATAGGATATGTTTTTCAATACTTTATTTTAAAGACATTTTTTACTTGAAACATAGCATACTTTCTACTGGAAGTCTTGTTTTTAACGGACATTTTATAGCATATGAAAAAAAGCTGAAAAAGCGAAAAATTGAAATGTGCTTCGTAGAGTCAAGTACACAAAACCCCATTTAAAAGAGAATTGTGTCTTAAAAGCATCCTTACTTGTATTCTCCGCTTCTTTGGTTCGGAATCAATACCAAAATTGTTAAAGTGGAGACACAATCTTTGGAACCGGACATGCTTTTTGTTCAGTGTATAGTGTCCTTTCGTTAGTTTTTATGAAGATCCCTTTAATTACCTTTGTTTGAATATTTTGACTTACTCGTCCCACGTTCCGATTTGTTTTGACGAAACAAAAAAATTGTGCTCGTAATGCGAAAATGATAAACAAAAATCATGCTCTTTTTTTTCAAATATATTTTATTTGGGTTCCGAATGAATTTTCTCTCCGAATACTCATTTTAATATTTTACTTAAGCATATACAATTTTTGGCGAAGTCTTATATCACAACATATATATGTTTACTCATAATATGTAAATTTATACTAGTTTATATTCACACGTAGTATTTTTCCTATATTTAATGAAATTTTCTTTGTGTATATATATTTGTAATGCGCAAATTGGTTACTTTCATTATTTTACTTCCAGCATACACTTTGTCTCTCTTTGTAAACACATATATGTTTATGGGCTATTTCTAAATTAATATATGTTTGAATCAAAGCATATTATATTTACAAACATTTTATGTCCCAAACATAATATGTTCTAACATATTAACATATATGTCCCAAACATATTATGCTAGTTTATGAACATTATATGTTTGCACTCAAAAATATTGTGTTTAAAAATTTGAGTTCCAAACATATAATGTTTATACCCAAACATATGAAAACAGTCTTTTTCGTCCGTGTGGGACCATATAAGTCCATAGCGAAATATATATATATGGGAGCTATATCTAAATCTGAACCGATTTCTTACAAAATCAATAGCGTTCTATTCTGAGCCAAAATACATAATTGTGCCAAATTTGAAGTCGATTGGACTAAAACTGCGAACAAAAATGTGTTCACCGACAGACGGACATGGCTATATCGACTCAGGAGCCCACCCTGAGCATATCTGCCAAAGACACCATGTGTCTATCTCGTCTCCTTCTGGGTGTTGCAAACATATGCACTAACTTATAATACCCTGTTCCACAGTGTGGCGCAGGGTATAAATATGGGAAACATTTTAATCTGAACCAATTTTGAGGCAACTTCGCAAAAGCGTATTTATGATTTATCGGTCGATAGATATGTTTAGAAATAAAAGAAAATTTGGGTCACTTTTACAAGTTTTCGACTTAGCAGTGGCGATTTTATAAGGAAAATGTGGGTATTTGATAATTTCCGGAAAAGCATATATATGGAAGTTATATCGAAATCTGAACCGATTTCAACCAAATTTGACTTGCATACTTAGTATTTAAATTCTAGTCCCTGTGCAAAACTTCACATAAATCGGACTACAACTTTGACCTCTGTGGTCATATGACGGAAAATCGGGCGAAATATATATATGGGAGCTATATCGAAATCTTAACCGATTTCAATAAAATTTAGCACACTTAACTACACTACTAATTGTACTCCTAGTGCAAAATTTCAACCAAATTGGGGTAAAACTCTGGCTTCTGGGGCCATATAAGTCTATATCAGGCGAAAGATGTATATGAGAGCTATATCTAAATCTGAACCGATTTCAACCAATGCACACGTTTCGACTAAGCAGTGACGATTTTACAAGGAAAATGTTGGTATTTTGACCATTTTTGTCGAAATCAGAAAACATATATATGGGAGCTATATCTAAATCTGAACCGATTTCAACAAAATTTGGCACCCATAGTTACAAAGCTAATTCTACTCCATGTGCAAAATTTCAACTAAATCGGAGCAAAAAATTGGCCTCTGTGGTCATACGAGTGTAAATCGGGCGAAAACTATATATGGGAGCTATATCTAAATCTGAACCGATTTCAACCAAATTTAGCACGCATAGCTACAATGCTAATTCTACTCCCTGTGCAAAATTTCAATTAAATCGGAGTAAAAGATTGGCCACTGTGATGATATGAGTGTAAATCGGGCGAACGATATATATGGGAGCTATATCTAAATCTGAACCGATTTCAACCAAATTTGGCACGCATAGCTACAATGCTAATTCTACTCCCTGTGCAAAATTTCAACCAAATTAGGATTAAACTCTGCATTCTGGGACCGTGTTAGTCCATATCTGGCGAAAGATATATATGGGAGCTATATATCTGAACGGATTTCAATCAAATTTGGCAAACCTGACTATAGTACTTATTGCCATCCTGGTGCAAAATTTCAAGCAACTTAGGATAAAACTCTGGCTTCTGGGGCCATATAAGTCCATATCGGGCGAAAGATATATATGGGAGCTATATCTAAATCTGAACCGATTTCAACCAATGCACACGTTTCGACTAAGCAGTGGCGATTTTACAAGGAAAATGTTGGTATTTTGACCATTTTTGTCGAAATCAGAAAACATATATATGGGAGCTATATCTAAATCTGAACCGATTTCAACAAAATTTGGCACCCATAGTTACAAAGCTAATTCTACTCCCTGTGCAAAATTTCAACTAAATCGGAGCAAAAAATTGGCCTCTGTGGTCATACGAGTGTAAATCGGGCGAAAACTATATATGGGAGCTATATCTAAATCTGAACCGATTTCAACCAAAATTTAGCACGCATAGCTACAATGCTAATTCTACTCCCTGTGCAAAATTTCAATTAAATCTGAGTAAAAGATTGGCCACTGTGATGATATGAGTGTAAATCGGGCGAACGATATATATGGGAGCTATATCTAAATCTGAACCGATTTCAACCAAATTTGGCACGCATAGCTACAATGCTAATTCTACTCCCTGTGCAAAATTTCAACCAAATTAGGATTAAACTCTGCATTCTGGGACCGTATTAGTCCATATCGGGCGAAAGATATATATGGGAGCTATATCTAAATCTGAACCGATTTCAATAAAATTTGGCACACTTAACTATAGTACTAATTGTTCTTCTTGTGCAAAATTTTAAACAAATTAAGTTAAAACTCTGGCTTCTGGGGCCATATAAGTCCATATCGGGCGAAATATATATATATATATGGGAGCTATATCTAAATCTGAACCGATTTCTTCCAAAATCAATAGGGATCTATTCTGAGCCAAAACACATACTTGTGCCAAATTTGAAGTCGGTTGGACTAAAACTGCGACCTAGACTTTGATTACAAAAATGTGTTCATGGACAGACGGACAGACGGACATCGCTATATCGACTCAAGAGCCCATCCTGAGCATTTTTGCCAAAGACACCATGTGTCTATCTCGTCTTCTTCTGGGTGTTGCAAACATATGCACTAACTTATAATCATAGACCAAGGAAGGTATAGACATCTCAAGTGAATTCACAGCGCTGTAGTTTGTCTGCACACCGTAGATGGCTCTTTCTCGTCTGCAATTGAGTGATTTTTTAATTTGGCTTTAATTTGTTTTCTTTCCTTTGTTCTCTCGTTGAAACACCAAATATTGTGAAAGTTTATAAAATACTGTTCATCCACACCTTTTTTTGTAATGCAAATTGACTAATTTATACGGTTATTCTCGTTTTCCAAAAAGAAATTGAGTCACTTGACTGCGCAATTGAGTGGAATGACTGCGCACTGCAAATAAACAAAACCATAGTGAATTATCAAGGTATGTCTCTATATTTTCTTGGTCTATGTTATAATACCCTGTTCCACAGTGTGGAGCAGGGTATAAAAACATATTATTAATTTTATTTGTGAATTAAATGACTCTTCATATGAGTCAAAACTATGTTCTAAAGTTTCCAAAAGTTTTGAGATACTTTGAAGTCGTCAATCAACATCCGGATGATATTTTTTTCGATCACTTGCGTATGAGCCCATCAACATTTCAAGTAAGCATTACAATATTTGTTAAGTGTGTGAAATCCCTGGTTTCAGTCCTTGCTGCGTGTGCTAGAACCATTATTACGTGCACATATGATTGATTTGGTGCTTTTGGAATCCACCGCTACCCTCAAAATTTATTAAAATATAATATGTTACAAATATTATAAACATATAAAAAACAAAAATAACATAATTGAAAATTTTAATACTTACTTGTTCTTTGCATTAGCCATATTTATACTGTGTGTTGTTAGTAAGTTTGCGCAACATATGTTTAATTGTTGCGTTTTAGAACGGACAGCAGTTGCAGCGCAACACTGCGTTTCCGATAAGGCCCATACTTTTCCTCTGTTAATTTAATCAACTCTTGTAATTTAGTCAACGCATGGTTTTAAGCTGAAATCAAAACAACAAAAATGATTGAAGAACAAACCAACAATAATAAAAACAAAGCCATCGGTAATATTTGTCTCAGACCCCATAGAGTGTATATAAAGGGTGATTCTTTTGAGGTTAGGATTTTCATGCATTAGTATTTGACAGATCACGTGGGATTTCAGACATGGTGTCAAAGAGAAAGATGCTCAGTATGCTTTGACATTTCATCATGAATAGACTTACTAACGAGCAACGCTTGCAAATCATTGAATTTTATTACCAAAATCAGTGGCAGAAAATCCGCTTTTTTATCGACAAATTTTGTTCAGCGATGAGGCTCATTTCTGGTTGAATGGCTACGTAAATAAGCAAAATTGCCGCATTTGGAGTGAAGAGCAACCAGAAGCCGTTCAAGAACTGCCCATGCATCCCGAAAAATGCACTGTTTGGTGTGGTTTGTACGCTGGTGGAATCATTGGACCGTATTTTTTCAAAGATGCTGTTGGACGCAACGTTACGGTGAATGGCGATCGCTATCGTTCGATGCTAACAAACTTTTTGTTGCCAAAAATGGAAGAACTGAACTTGGTTGACATGTGGTTTCAACAAGATGGCGCTACATGCCACACAGCTCGCGATTCTATGGCCATTTGGAGGGAAAACTTCGGAGAACAATTCATCTCAAGAAATGGACCGGTAAGTTGGCCACCAAGATCATGCGATTTGACGCCTTTAGACTATTTTTTGTGGGGCTACGTCAAGTCTAAAGTCTACAGAAATAAGCCAGCAACTATTCCATCTTTGGAAGACAACATTTCCGAAGAAATTCGGGCTATTCCGGCCGAAATGCTCGAAAAAGTTGCCCAAAATTGGACTTTCCGAATGGACCACCTAAGACGCAGCCGCGGTCAACATTTAAATGAAATTATCTTCAAAAAGTAAATGTCATGGACCAATCTAACGTTTCAAATAAAGAACCGATGAGATTTTGCAAATTTTATGCGTTTTTTTTTTTAAAAAGTTATCAAGCTCTTAACAAATCACCCTTTAGTATGGACCTTTTGAAATTCTAAGTCAATCTAGTGATCGACTCATGCTAACTTCCAAACGAAACAAGCTATGGTCTTTAAACTTGGGACAAGTAGTTGTTATTGATATAGGTCGGATGGTATTGCAAATGGGTCATATATCACCATTTTTATACCCTACTCCACACTGTGGAACAGGGTATTATAAGTTAGTACATATGTTTGCAACACCAGAAGGAGACGAGATAGACACATGGTGTCTTTGGCAAAAATGCTCAGGGTGGGCCCTTGAGTCGATATAGCGATGTCCGTCTGTCCGTCTGTCCGTGAACACATTTTTGTAATCAAAGTCTAGGTCGCAGTTTTAGTCCAATCGACTTCAAATTTGGCACAAGTATGTGTTTTGGCTCAGAATAGATCCCTATTGATTTTGGAAGAAATCGGTTCAGATTTAGATATAGCTCCCATATATATATTTCGCCCGATATGGACTAATACGATCCCAGAAGCCAGAGTTTTACCCCAATTTGGTTGAAATTTTGCACAGGGAGTAGAATTAGCATTGTAGCTCTGCGTGCCAAACTTGGTTGAAATCGGTTCAGATTTAGATATAGCTCCCATATATAGCTTTCGGCCGATTTACACTCATTTGACCATAGAGACCAATTTTTTGCTCCAATTTAGTTGAAATTTTGCACAGGGAGTAGAATTAGCATTGTAGCTATGCGTGCCAAATTTGGTTGAAATCGGTTCAGATTTAGATATATCTCCCATATATAGCTTTCGCCCGATTTACACTCATATGACCACAGAGGCCAATTTTTAACTCCGATTTAGTTGAAATTTTGCACAGGGAGTAGAATTAGCATTATTGCTATGCGTGTCAAATTTGGTTGAAATCGGTTCAGATTTAGATATAGATCCCATATATATCTTTCGCCCGATTTACACTCATATGACCACAGAGGCCAATTTTTAACTCCGATTTAGTTGAAATTTTGTACAGGGATTAGAATAAGTATTATTGCTATGAAATTTGGTTGAAATCGGTTCAGATTTAGATATAGCTCCCATATATATGTTTTTCTGATTTCGACAAAAATGGTCAAAATACCAACATTTTCCTTGTTAAATCGCCACTGCTTAGTCGAAAAGTTGTAAAAATTACTCTAATTTTCCTACACTTCTAATACATGTATAGCGAGCGATAAATCATAAATAAACTTTTTCGAAGTTTCCTTAAAATTGCTTCAGATTTAAACGTTTCCCATATTTTTTTAATAAAATTGTGTTCCACCCTAGTGCATTAGCCGACTTAAATTTTGAGTCTATAGATTTTGTAGAAGTCTATCAAATTCTGTTCAGATCGAGTGCTATTTAAATGTATGTATTTGGGACAAACCTTTATATAGCCCCAAACATATTTGACGGATTTGATATGGTATCGAAAATTTAGATCTACAAAGTGGTGCAGGGTATAATATAGTCGGCCCCGCCCGACTTTAGACTTTCCTTACTTGTTAGGTATAGCTTCATATAACATAAGACCGGACAGACGGATGAACGCACATCACTAGATCGACTCAGAATTTCATCACGACCAAAATATATAAAATCTATGGGGTCTTAGATCAATATTTCGAAGTGTTACACACGGAATGACAAAGTTTGTATACACACAATGCTATGGTGAAGGGTATAAAAATAAATAAAAACATAAAAAAATGTGCATTATATATCAGCCACTTTGCATCAGGGATGGAAATGCAGTGCTAACGTAGTACTTTTTTCAATCCTTTTTCACCCTGGCCATTACCGTATACGGTACTATAGTATCCCCTGTTAATGATTTATGTTAGTACATATTGTGTAGACATTTTTGAGCCGAAATAAGATTTTTGGTACAATAGTTTTGACAAAATATTTCAATATTTTGTCTGTAACAAATTTATTTGCTAATAGTCTTTTACATGCGGGAAGAAAATCTCGATTTTGTAAAAGCCATTGTCAAAAACACAATTTTATTGAATTTCAAGAATATTTTAGTCGAAAAAAGCATGTGTTAATGTAGAACATTTCCACACGAACATTTTCTAGATTAGATAGAAGTTATCGATCGCGTACTAAAATAATGCGAACCAATACAGTCACGGTCGAAACTTGAGACAAAACTAATCTACAACATATGGAGAAAATCTTACCAAAATAATGTGCAACAATTTATTTTTTCAGAAAGTTTTGTCAAAACTACAGAAAATATTGTCAAAATTTTTTCTTATGAAAAATTTTGTCAACATTTTATTTCTATAAAAAATTTTGTAAAATTTTGATTGCTATAAAAATTTTTGTAAAAATTTTATTTCTATAGAAAATTTTATCAAAATTTTATTTCTATAGAAAATTTTGTCAAAATGTTATTTCTATAGAAAATTTTGTCTAAATTTTATTTCTATAGAAAATTTTGTCAAATTTTTTTTCTATAGAAAATTATGTCAAAATTTTATTTCCATAGAAAATTTTGTCAAGATGTTATTTCTATAGAAAATTTTGTCAAAATTTTATTTCTATAGAAAATTTTTTCAAAATTTTATATCTATAGAAAATTTAATCAAAATTTTTATATATATAGAAAATTTTGTCAAATCTTTATTGGTATAGAAAATTTTGTCAAAATTTTATTTATATAGAAAATTATATCGAAATTTCATTCCTATAGAAAAATTTGTTACTATTTTATTTCTATAGAAAATTTTGTCGAAATTTTATTTCTATAGAAAATGTTGTCAAAATTTTATTTCTATATGAAATTTTGTCAAAATTTTATTTCTATAGAAAATTTTGTCAAAATTTTATTTCTATAGAAGATTTTGTCAAATTTTTATTTCTATAGATAATGTTATCAAAATTTTAATTCTATAGAGAATTTTGTCAAAATTTTATTTCTTTAGAAAATCACATAAAAATTTCATTTCTATAGAAAATTTTGTAAAAAATTTATTTATATAGAAAATTTTGTCAAAATTGTATTTCTATAGAAAATTTTATTTCTATAGAAAATTTTGTCAAAATTTCATTTCTATCGAAAATTTTGTTAAAATTTTATTTCTATAGAAGCTATTGCTAATTTTTTTTTTTATTTATCTACAGAAAATTTATGAAGTACCATGAAGTACAACTGTGGCAACTGTGATTACAATACTACGGTAGGCTTTGTCAGCGGATATAAAACTAAAAAATATTTAAAATTGAAGAGTTGATAAACAAAATTTTATTTTCCTTAAAATTCAGTCTAAAGGAGCTCTTGACAGTAGTCTTCCAATGGAATTTTGTTGAAATTTAGTGAATAGTACTTTTTCGCTCAAAAAATACCTTTTTTGTACTTTTTTAAAAATCGTATTTTCCATCCCTGCTTTGCACTAAATCACAAATATCACTTGAAATAAGAAAAATCGTCTGTGGTTTCCGAATGAAAATGTTTTTATAACCTCCAGCATAGGATGGGGGTATATTAACATTGTCATTCCATTTGTAACACATCGAAATATTGCTCTCAGACCCCATAAAGTATATTTATTCCGGGTCGTGGTGAAATTCTGAGTCGATCTAAGCATGTCCATCCGTCTGTTTAAATAAACGCTAACTTCCGACCGAAACAAGCTATCGACTTGAAACTTGGCACAAGTAGTTGTTATTGATGTAGGTCAGACGGTATTACAAATGGGCCATATCGGACCACTTTTACGTATAGCCCCCACATAAACCGATGCTCAGATTTGGCTTGCCTTTTGGAGCCTTTTGCAGGAGCAACATTCATCTGGTCCTGTTGAAATTTGGTACAGGGTGTAAGTATATGGTCTCTAAAAAAAATTGAACCACATCGGTCCATAACTATATATAGCCCCCATATAAAGCGATCCCCCGATTTGGCTTGCGGAGCCTCTAAGAGAAGCAAATTTCATCCCATCCGGCTGAAAATATGGTCTCTAATAACCATGCATAGCTCCACATCGGTCCATAATTATATATAGCCCCCATATAAACTGATCCCCAGATTTGACCTCCGGAGCCCCTTGGAAGAGCAAAATTCATCCGATTCGGTTGAAATTTTGTACGTGATGTTATTATGTGGTCTCTAACAACCATTCAGGAATTGGTCCATATCGGTTCATAATTATATATAGCCCTCATATAAACCGATCCACAGATTTGACCTCTGTTGCCTTTTGGAGAAGCAAAAATCATCCGATCTGATTGAAATTTACTACGTGTTGTTAGTATATGGTCTCTACCAACCATGCATGAATTGGTCCATATCAGTCCATAATTATATATAGCCCCCCTGTAAACCGATCCCCAGATTTGGTCTCCGGTGGCTTTTGGAAAAGAAAAATTCATCCGATCTGGGTGAAATTTGGTACGTGGTGTTAGTATATGATATTTAACAACCATGCCAAAAGTTGTCCATATCGGTCCATAATCATATATAGCCCCCATATAAACCCATCCTGAGATTTGGTTTTGGAGCCTCTTGGAGGAGCAAATTTCATCCGAGTCAGTTAAAATTTGGTACATTGTGCTAGTATATGGCCGTTAACAACCATGCCTAACTAGGTCCATATCGGTCTATAGTTATATATAGCCTACAGATAAATCCATCCCCAATCCCACAAAAATTGGTCCATATCAACTTCATAATTGTTTATAGCCCCCATATAAGCGACCCCCATATTTCAATTTTGACTCTTTAAGTACCATGCAAAAGTCCATATCGATTCGTAATTATTTGTAGACTTACCTATATATACCTTCGTTGTCTAATATATACCACGTACACGCAAAAAAAAATCTTTCCTCCAAAACTAAATTTTAGACAAACAAAGTTCGATTCTCATTTGCTTTTCGCTGTAAGGAAGTTTCTTTGGGAGAAAAGTATATGTTAGGTTAGGTTAGGTTAGGTGGCAGCCCGAAGTATAGTCTATTGTGGTATCACAATAGACTATTCAGTCCATTGTGATACCACATTGGTGAGAAAAGTATATACTTTTTGTGATAAACGTTTAGTCTTTTCCAAGATGTAACAACAATTTCATAAAGACTAACTCAAAAAACAATCTTTTCTGGTTAATTTCATTTTCCCTCACTTCCACGAGGTTTTTTTTAGTTCTTAGCACATTTTTCTGTAATACAAACAATGTAGAAGAAATTATTCAATTTTATAAATTTTTTAAATTTTACCTTCCGCTTGGACGGAGAATCGAACCGCGGACCATGCAATTTGTAAGCCAGCACACTATCCACTGAGCTACGTAGCTGTTATTGTCATGAATAGATAATTATCCATATAAGTTATATTAATATAGCACAGTTTGCGGCGCCCACGATTAAACAAACTTTATTTAACTGAAACAAACATTTAGTTGGCCACCGTGGAGCAGTGGTTGCTACATCCGCCTTACATGCCAAGTGTCGTGGGTTCGAGCCCTGCTTCGACCGAACTTTCGGAAAATTCCGAAAAGATCTTTAACACTACATACTACTATATTAAATTTTTACTATGAACTGTAAAATGTGTCTTTTAAAGACTTAAAGTTAGAAAAGAACAGTGCTTGCTATAAACGAAATGGACTGTGTTGTTGGTTCAAAAATATTTTTTTTATCGAAAAAATAAAAATTTTGTAACAAACGAATTTTTTTGGTGATAAAAGTTTAAAATTTTTGAAGAATTCAAAAAGCTCTAACAAAAGAAAAACGTTTTCGGTACACGTTTTCCAAACTTTTTTTATTTTTTTGAGTGTATGGACTAACTTACAATTTAGAAGATGATGTTAAGAAGTTTTAAGATACCTTACCATCGGTAAACATTACCTCAACCCAAGTAATTCGATTGTGGATGACAGTCTTTCGAAGAAGTTCCTACGCAATCCATTCTGTAATAAACTAATAGATTTTTTTTGCTAAAAAAATTTGATATTTTTTTCTGGAGAGATACAACAATTGTAGCAAAAGACATCTTTACTAAACTTCTACAAATACTTTATGATTGTACCTCGTATAGCTATCCCATACAATGCTAGATGGTGAATAATTAATGCAAGAGTTGATTTTCATGTACATGGACAGAACAATTCGCCGAAAATGCCGAAAAGGCGGGAATAAAAAGTCACAGTCACAATTTCTTCGTCCAACATCAACATGGAACATGTTGCCTGTTATACATGAACTATAAATTAAAGAAATTTAATTAAATTTGATCATTTTGGTAGAAACGAATGGTAGCATAACATTTTCATGGAGCTAAAGTTTCAAATGGACAAAATATTTAAATTTATTTGTGTTTTGTCTCTTTTAATTTGCGTATTAATTTACTGTATTGCACTAATACTGTGTGAAACATATTTTCCTACGAATCCATCGAATATTATTGTAATTCAATGGGATCCAAATTGTGTTGGCAAAATCTAATTCATTTATATAATTGGAATACGAGGATTCCTATTATATTTGGATGGATTTCGCAAACCTTGTGTTACAATCTGCCAACTGACAGCTCTATCGTAAAGCTTGACATTTGAGGTTAAACCTACACAGAACGTCTTGATATACGAGCCCTATTTGATAATTGCTCAAAAAAATGCTAGTATCGCTTGGTCGAAAGGAATGCTCCAAAAATAAAATAGCGGTGCTTCGAAACACGTCTATGACATTGTGACAGGGTATGAATCGTGAAATTACGTGTATGAGCTCGAAAGTAAATAGCAGTAGACAGTTCGACAACTGAAGAAGCGGTTGATGTGTAATGCAAAAGTGTATAGATACTAATGGGGATTAAATATTTTGAACAAAAAAAAAAATAATAAAATAAAGCAATTTCCGACGATTTTTTTTTTTTTTTTGTTCTCTAATAAAAGTCAACCCTCATTTCGCTGTTAATAATATTATGTTCTGAACCACATAGGTAAGCAAATATATGTATTGATCGACTCAGAATAAACTACACGCAAAAAAATAATTCTTCTTCTTTCCTCCCAAACGAAATTTTAGACAAACAAAGTTCGTTTCTCATTTGCTTTTCGCTGTAAGGAAATGTATTTGAAAGAAAAGTATATACTTTTTGTGATAAACGTTTATTCTTTTCCAGGATGTAAAAACAATTTCATAAAGACTAACTCAAAAAAACATTGTTTTCTTGCTAATTGCATTTTCCCTCACATCTTTCTCACATCCACGAGGTTTTTTAGTTCTTAACACCTTTTCCTGTAATACCAACAATGTAGAAGAAATTATACAATTTTATAACTTTTTAAATGTTTTTTTACCTTTCGCCTGGACGGAGAATCGAACCGCGGACCATGCACTTTGTAAGCCAACACACTAACCACTGAGCTATGTACCTGTGGTCATCAATAGATAATTATCCATATAAGTTATATTTATATAGCATAGCTTGCGGCGCCCACGAACTGAATAAACAAAGTTTGTTTAACAGAAACAAACATTTAGTTTGGCACCGTGGAGCAGTGGTTGCTACGTCCGACTTGCATGCCAAGGGTCGTGGGTTCGATCTCTGCTTCGACCAAAGTTTTTTTTGTTTTTTTTACATATATTCCAGATATGTTAGGAAGATTCCGAAAAAATGTTCAACATTACATTGTACTATATTAAATTTTGAACTGTAAAATGTGTCTTATTAAAGACCTAAAGTCAGAAAAGAACAGTGTTTGATATAAACGAAATGGACTGTGTTGTTGTTTCAAAAATAACTCTTTTTTATTGAAAAAATAAAAATTTTGTAACAAACGAATTTTTTTGGTGATAAAAGTTTAAAATTTTAGAAGCAATTCAAAAAACTCTAACAAAAGAAAAACGTTTTCGGTATACGTTTTCCAAACGTTTTTTTTTCTTTGCGTGTACTGAATGCAGCTTGCGTGGTTTATCCTACTGTCAATGAATACGATCACTTCCTCGAGTATAACGTTATTTTTGGACAGTGCATCAAGAGTGATCGATTTCCATGGGGGTTATATATAATAACATATCGGTCCATAATCATATGTAGGCCCCATATCAACCGACCCGCAGATTTGGCCTCAGGAGCTTCTTGGAAGAGTAAATTGCATCCGATCCGGTTAAAATAGGGCCCTCTAACTTTTTCCATGCTAAGATTGTTCAAATCGTTTCAAAACTATTTTTTAGGCTCCTTTTTGAGGCTTTTATGGGCATTTATTCTGCATTTTTTATCTAACGTGTAGAATTTGGAAGACAATGTTCAAAAGTTTAGTATACCTTGCCATCGGTAACTATTACCACAACCCAATTAATTCGATTGCGGATGACAGTTTTTAGTAGAACTTTGTACGATCAATCCATGGTGAAGGGTAAAAAAGATTCTGTCTAGCAGAATTGACGGCTGTATATACTTGCTCTTGTTTCAATTTCATCATCCAAATGAACTTCCAACGTACATATAGCTTCTAAAACAATGCAATGACAATCCAATGTAAAATTCACTGGATATGAGCAACGTTTGAACTAGTTCCGGATCACAAGTTGGCTGCTTTTTCACGTTCACACTTAGCTCGAAATCTGCATTTTTTAGAATGCAAAAAAAAAAAAAAACAAGTCTATACGTCCATAAGTTCGGACAGGCCGAATCTTATGTACCCTCCACCAAGGATTGCGTAGAAACTTCTACGAAAGACTGTCATCCACATTCGAATTAATTGGGTTGTGTTATCTTAAAACTGCTTAACATCTTTTTCTAAATTGTGAGTTAGTCCATACGTGGTATATATTAGACAAACAAGTTATGTATAGTTAAGTCTACAAATAATTACGAATCGATATTGACTTTTGAAATATGGGGGATCGCTTATATGGGGGCTATATACAATTATGAACTTGATATGGACCAATTTTTGTGTGATTGGGGATCGACTTATTTGAGGGCTATATATAACTATATATAACTATAGACCGATATGGACCTAGTTAGACATGGTTGGTAACGGCCATATACTAGCACAGTGTACCAAATTTCAACTGACTTGGATAAAATTTGCTCCTCCAAGTGGCTCCAAAACCAAATCTCGGGATCGGTTTATATGGGGGCTATATATGATTGTGGACTGATAAGGACCACTTTTGGCATGGTTGTTAAATATCATATAACATAGTAACATCACGTACCAAATTTGAACCGAATCGGATGAATTTTGTTCTTCCAAGGGGCTCCGGAGGTCAAATCTGGGGATCGGTTAATATGGAGCAATATATAATTATGGACCGATGTGGACCACTTTGTGCGTGGTTGTTAGAGATCATATGCTGACACCATGTACCTAATTTCAAACGGATCGGACGAAATTTGCTTCTCTTAGAGGCTCCGCAAGCCAAATCTGTGGATCGGTTTATATGGGGGCTATATATAATTATGGACCAATGTGGACCAATTTTTGCATGGTTGTTAGAGACTATATACTAACACCATGTACCCAATTTCAGCCGGATCGGATGAAATTTGCCTCTCTTAGAGGATCGGCAAGCACATGGGGGCTATACGTAAAATTGGACCGATATGGTCCTTTTTCAATTACTACTTATGCCAAGTTTCAAGTCGATAGCTTGTTTCGTTCGGAAGTTAGCGTGATTTCAACAGAAGGACGGACGGACATGCTCAGATCGACTCAGAATTTCACCACGACCCAGAATAAGTATACTTTATGGGGTCTTGGAGCAATATTTCGATGTGTTACAAACGGAATGACAAAGTTAATATACCCCCCATCCTATGGTGGAGGGTATAAAAATAATTTTGGATCTAGTACTAATATAAATAATACTTGCAATTTCCCAGCAAGAAATTTGGAAGTTGTTCTAAAGGCAAAATAAAAGCACTTCCAACAAGTGTATACGGTACCCTCCACCATGGATTGCGTAGAAAACTTACCGATGGCAAGGTATCTTAACCCTTTCGACCCTAAAGTTGCCTGTGGGCAACTTTTTGTGTTTTGAGACTCACTGTCAGCGTTGTTTTTGTTTTTGTTCATAAAACTGTAACGGTATCGAAAGCTACAAGTGTTTTCTTCAAGTTGAATGAAAAATCAGCTAATTTGGTTGTCAATTAGCAAAAAAATTTTCATTAATACGCACGTACCTCAAGAAAAAAATATTTGCGAATTTAAAAAGAGGTTTTTATACATGTGACTTTTTTCAAAAATTACAACTAAAATGTTGAAAGGTTTTATTAAATCTATTGTAGTACATGTCAAATAAAATATTTCTGGAAGTCAAATCTTAGAATTGCAAAAAAACAACAGATGAGAAATTTTTAAAATTGAAAAGTTGCCTGTGGGCAACTTTGGGCAATTGTGGTAGTAAAATTACATATTTTTGAACATAAGGCCTGGAGAAAAAAGGTTTGAAAAACAATGATTTTGAAAAAAATTTGAACTTCAATTGGGATGTCCCAGTGACGAGAAATGCGGCGATGATGTGGAAAACATATCTGCAGTGCAGTGGGGAATTTGGAAGGAATCGTGAAAACGGAGGAAGCCACTTCTTGGCAACATACTAGTGGATTAGCACTAATATTGACGCTTTATAATACTTTGGTTTTTTACACCGCCAGTTAAATTGACATGGGTTAAAAACAAAAAAAAAAATACAAAACATTTTCGTGAGTCACGCGAAGCCGTGAATGAAATTTAAACGAAATCTCGTGAATATGCGTGAACGGGATTAAAGAAAAATGTGTGGCGCGTGAGTAAAAATCAAATTGTGTTCGTGATTGTGAGTGAGTAAACTTTCTCCGAAATCACGCTCCCGATAAAAATTTACTTTCACGATCCAACTCACGCTCAAGATAAAATTCACGTTAACGATAAAATTCATGTTCACGATAAAATTCACACTCACGGTAAAACAAACACAAAAAGTCACAATCACGAACAAATTCACGTTCACGATTAAATTCAAGCTCACCGATTTTATTCACCCTTACTTATTTATTCACACTTAAGATTTGAATAGCGTGAATCACGAGAAATTTCATTAATTACCGGAATTTTATTGAGCCACGAAAATTGTCGTGTTCCGAAAATATTCGTGACTCACGAGATTTGTCGTGAATTACGAAAATTGTTGTGAATCGTGCGAAAGCGTGAGACATACACGTTGTTCATGTGTGATCGTGCGCGACTTTTCATTTCGTGATATCATTTCGTGACCGTGAATTCCTACCCACATGGCGTGCGTGAGTACAAATATTTCTTCGTGAATGTGTTTGAGCGTGATTGAAATTCCACTCACGCGCGCATCTAAGTATATATTAACTGTAAAATAACAAAAAACTTAACAAAAATCCAATAAAACGTAATACGTCTATCATTACAAAACAAATTATTTTGTAGTCACAATTGCCCAAAGTTGCCCACAGGCAACATTCTCTATCGCCTAAACGAATGGGCGTGGCGACCCGAAAATTTGGCTAGACGCTTCTTAAATGACTTCAACATGATTAAAAGTAAAAAAAAAAAAAAATTTAGCGATACCTATAAAAATTCGGGGTCGAAAGGGTTAAAACTTCTTAACATCGTCTTCTAAATTGTACGTTAGTTAGTGGTATATATTAGACAATAAAGGTATATATAGGTAAGTCGTAAAATAATGACGAACCGATATGGAATTTTGCGCGGAAATTAGAGAGCCAGAATTGAAATATGGGTGTCGCTATATATGGGGTCTTTTAGAGGTGTGCACGTGACTATTAGTTTACTCACACTCACGCACACTCACGACTGAAAAATCATACTCACGCACACTCACGCACGACATTTTCTGGAAGGACTCACGCTCACGCACACTCACGAAAAGAAAATTTTTACTCACGCACACTCACGCACGAAAACGTCATGACTCACGAAAAATACCGTGACTAACGAAAAATATCGTGACTCACGAATAATTTTATGATTAATTTACCTTACCGAAGTGTCTGAAAACATGAGCATTATTAAAATCGCGAGTGTTATTAAACTCTTAACATCTCAGGTGTCACTAAAATTGTAATTGAATTTAACTCTTAAGCGTTTTATGTTGGTGAGCAGGAATATTTTCGTGAGTGTAATTCGTTACTCACACGCACTCACGAAGATGTTATTTTCGCGGCTCACGCTCACGCACGACATTTTGGTTTGTTAATCACGCTCACGTACACTCACGCTGATGTCATGAGCGTGACTCACGACTCACGAAAATGTTCGTGAGTCACGACAATTTCGTGTCACGTGCACACCTCTAGGGTCTTTATACAATTATGAACCGATATGGACCGACTTTTGTGTCATTGGGGATCGTATTACCTGAGGGCTATATAACTATAGACCAATATGGAGCTAGTTTGGCTTGGTTGCTAGCGGCCATATGATAGCAAAATGTACCAAATTTCAACTGAGGCTCCAAAACCATATTTGGGGATCGATTTATATGGCGGCTATAACATATATGATTATGGACCGATATGGACAAAATTTGGCACGGCTGTTAAAGACCATATACCAACACCACGTACAAAATTTCAACCGGATCGGATGAATTTTGCTTCTCCAAAAGGCTCCGTAGGTCAAATCTGGGGTTTATATGGGAGCTATATACAATTGTGGACCGAAATGGACCAATTTTTGCGTGGTCATTAGAGACCATATACCAACACCACGTACCAAATATCAACCCGATCGGATGAATTTTGCTCCTCCACGAAGCTCCGGAGTTCAAATCTGGGGATCGGTTTATATGGTGGCTATATATAATTATGGACTGATATGGACCAGTTCTTACATGGTTGTTAGAGACCATATACTTACATCACCAATTTCAACAACTTCAACCGGATCGGATGAATTTTGCTTCTCAAAGAGGCTCCGCAAGCCAAATCTGGGGGTCAGTTTATATGGGGCTATACGTAAAAGTGGTCCAATATGGCCCATTTGCAATACCATCCGACCTACATCAATATTAACTACTTATGCCAAGTTTTAAGTCGATAGCTTGTTTCGTTCGGAAGCTAGCGTGATTTCAACAGACGGAAGGACATGCTTAGATCGACTCAGAATTTCACCACGACCCAGAATATATACTTTATGGGGTCTTAGAGCAATATTTCGATGTGTTACAAACGGAATGATCAAGTTAATATACCGCCATCATGTGGTGGAGTGTATAAAAATGGAATTTAAATAAATTCCCTTGTAGCGAAAAATAAAGAACATCTTTGGGAGTGAATTTTTATAATTTATTTGGCAAAATATTACAACATTTCGCATTAATTCACAGCCAAAACACTGAATTCGGATCATACATTAAGACGTGATACAAATTCAGTGCAACGGCTGTTGCAATGGTGGACATTAGATAGGGTCACGAAAAAAAAATTAATGCAGTCACCCCTAGTTTTGTAGCATATTCGAAGACAATTTCAGAACACCAAAACTTTTTTTCCGTGCACCCTACGACCCCCCGAAATACAATTTATTGTGCTGTGTTGTCATTTGAAGTCCGATCGAAAGAAACGCATATCGTTGTTCGTGGTTGATCAGGGGCTATATTTCGTGCATTGGTCATTTTTGACTCTGACGTCAAATTTGATTGTTAATTTATTTATTTCGCTTAGTATACCCTATGATGCCCATTTCTGATAGCCATTATAAAGATCTTAACAAAATATGAAACTTTTGCTTTTGAAGTATTTACTTATATTCATAAACAAAAAAGTTACAGAGATTTTAAAAAGTCAATAGGTCACCCTACACACCACTAAATAGTTTTTGCTGTGTTGTCATGATGTCCGATCGAAACCACATGCACATCGTTATTCACATCTACGAAATTAATTTATAAGGCATTTAGAACATAAAACCTGTTTATCTGTAAATTTCTAACGGTACCTTTGTATACATACTCGTTGTTTGCACTACGGCATTTTCTGCGTTATGCAAAGTGCATGTGTTTTTGCTAGAGCAATTTGAGAGCCTACTGTTTTAAAATTCTAACAATCACTTTCGCTTTCGGGGGGTCGTAGGGTGTACGAAAAAAAGTTTTGGTGTTCTGAAATTGTCCTCGAATATGCTACAAAACTGGGGGGTGACTGCATCAACTTTTTTTTTTTCCTTTAGGCCGTGACCCTATCTAGTGGACATCCGTCCTACGACAAGCCCATGTTAAATTCACCGATTCTGTGTCAATGGTTAGCATGCCCGCCTTGCATACACAAGGTCGTGGGTTCGATTCCTGCTTCGACCGAACACCAAAAAAGTTTTTCAGCGGTGGATTATCCCACCTCAGTAATGCTGGTGACATTTTTGAGGGTTTCAAAGCTTCTCTAAATGGTTTCACTGCAATGTGGAACGCCGTTCGGACTCGGCTATAAAAAGGAGGTCTCTTGTCATTGAGCTTAACATGGAATCGGGCAGCACTCAGCGATAAGAGAGAAGTTCACCAATGTGGTATTACAATGGACTGTATATCCTAAGTGAGGCTGATACATCAGGCTGCCACCTAACCTAACCTGTGCAAGATTGACACCTTTTCCGTATCTAAAGAGAACATTTTCATTGCGTTTTTGGCGTTGCTTTTTTTTTTGCTGGGTTTCTTAGATATCTAGAATATAATAATAAATCTCATTTTGGGGACTAGTTTGATAAATTACTGCTATTGTCTTGAATTCTATTTTTGAAAATAACGTCTGCGTTTTGTTCAAAGTTGGGTTGCATTAAAGTTAAATTCTAGGATATTTATTATTGAATAAAGTTAGCCCAATAGTTTTGTTCCTGCTTTCTGTCTTCTGTCTATCAATAATTTCAAATCTCCGGATCTCAATAAATTAAACCACATTTTTAATCATCCGTTCAGTTTCAATTTATTCTCGTTATTTATTAAAAATCATTTAACAAAGTCATTTCTGATTTATGAATCTCAAGCTCAAGGAAGCTCATACACTTTTCTGTGGAATTTTTCATTCCAGCTAACCATGGGGTTAGCTTGTCTTGTCTTTTACACTGTGTATTGTTATGTCATTGTACATTGTGGCATTGTTTGGTGCTAATGTAATTCATTATTACATCTCATTTCCTTTTGACGGAAATCATTCATTTCCCTAACGTACTCAATGATCACACCCACACATACAACAGTGAAGCTATCAGCTCAGGCAAACTGTGATTGAGGGATAACTACATTGCTAAAATGATTTTTCATTCGACGAAAAGAGAAAAAGAAATGTAGAAAATGTAAAGAAATCTCAAAGATAGAAGAAAAGCTTTCAAAATTTACTCAAGTAGCTGTAATGTTTAGTAATATAAGCCGAAGAGAAATGTATAGACTGTGTGTCGATACGTGTGTGTGTGTGTGTGTTTGAGGCGTTTCCGCATCCGTTTCCTTTCCATTGTGGCTATGTGATTTGGGTTGTGTTTGGTTTGAACGTGAAAAAGGCAAGTAGAAGGGTCTTTCCGACAAAACGAATGAAAATTATACACAATTGAAGCATAAACACTCTCTTGATAAGTCATCACCATATTACCATCGCAATAGAATAAAAATAATCAGGCTGAACATCAATGTCGGCTTTGAAGAAAAATGCTCATAAAAATAATACCTAAATGTTTATCGGCATTGTTTTCGTTTGTGAATGTAAATATTTGGAAAAATGACTTGTAATTCAAGTCTTTTCAGATCATTATAGCTTTTGCATAATTTGTCGACTGAATTTACAAGAAAACACGCAAACTTTAATCATGGGACGGTGATGAGGGAGAAAATCTATAACAAGCTAAATTAAGAAACAAGTAAGTAAATCCGTCAAATGTGTTGGATGCTATATATAAAGGTTTTTGTTCCCCTATACATATATTTAAATCGCACTGAAAAAAATATTGTCGTGAGACCAAAGCTTTCATGTCCTTAAAATACGAATACGTTTTTGCTTAGCATACACACAAAGAAAATTTCATTGAAATATTGTTCTAAGACCCCATAAAGTATATATGTATATATTCCGGGTCGTGGTGAAATTCTGAGTCGATCTAAGCATGTCCGTCCGTCCGTCTGTTAAAATCACGCTAACTTCCGAACGAAACAAGCTATCGACTTGAAACTTGCCACAAGTAGTTGTTATTGATGTAGGTCAGATGGTATTGCAAATGGTCCATATCGGTCCACTTTTACGTATTGCCCCCATATAAAAGGAACCTCAGATTTGCCTTGCGAAGCCTCTAAGAGAAGCATATTTGGTACAATTTGGTACTTGGTGTTGGTATATGGTTTCTACCAATTGGTCCACATAGGTTCATAATTATATATAACCCCCATATAAACCGATCCCCAGATTTGGATTGCGGAGCCTCTAAGAGAAGCAAATTTCATACGATCCGGTTGAAATTTGGAACATGGTGTTAGTATATGGTCTCTAACAACCGTGCCAGATTTGGTCCATATCGGTCCATAATTATATATAGCCTCCATATAAACCGTTCTCCAGATTTGACTTCCGGAGCCTCTTGGAGGAGCAAAATTCATCCGATCCGGTTCAAATTTGGAACGTGGTGTTTGTATATGGCCGCTAACAACCATTCCAAAAGTTGTCCATATCGGTCTATAGTTATATATAGCCGATCCCCAATCACACAAAAATTGGTCCATATCGGTTCATAATCATGGTTGCCACTCGAACCAAAAATAGACTACCAAAATTTTATTTCTATAGAAAATTTTATAAAAATTGTATTTCTATAGAAAATTTTGTTAACATTTTATTTTTATAGAAAATTTTGTTAAAATTTCATTTCTATAGAACATTTTGTCAAATCTTTATTTCTATAGAAAATTTTGTTAACATTTTATTTTTATAGAAAATTTTGTTAAAATTTCATTTCTATATAAAATTTTGTCAAATCTTTATTTCTATAGAAATTTTTGTCAAAAGTTTATTTCCATAGAAAATTTTGTCAAAATTTTATTTCTATAGAAAATTTGGTTAAAATTTTATTTCTATAGAAAATTTTGTCAAACTGAATTATATACGTATTTAATCGGTCTTTTTTAATATAATATATACCAGGTATGGGCTTACTTATAATTTAGAAGACGGTGTTAGGAGGTTTTAAGATACCTTGCCATCGGCAAGCGTTACCGCAACCCAAGTAATTCGATTGTGGATGGGCAGTGTTTAGAAGAAGTTACTACGCAATGGAGGGTACATAAGCTTCGGCCTGGCCGAACTTACGGCCGTATATACTTGTTTCTTTGTAATTAAGTGATTCAAATTGAAAATGGGTATCTTAAAATAAAAGAAAATTTTTTTGACTAAGGTCAACTTGTCTTTAATAATTATGAAAAATTCTTCAAAATTAAAGAAATTGTCTTTAAATTTGTTGTATTTTTGCAATCTTGACAACAAAGCAAAAAAGCGTTTAATAATAGGAGACGTTTTTCAACACTTTATTTTAACGACGATTTTTACTTATTTCTACTTGAAGTCGAAACTGAATTTAAGTTGTCGTTAACACGCTTTTAAACGACTTTAATTGCACATGAAGAAGAAAAGAAAAAAAACAGAAAAAGCGAATAAATTATAATTTGCTGCCTAGAACCAAGTACGCAAAACTTACATTTAAAAGATAATTCTGTCTTAAAAGTGTCCTTACTTCAATTCTCCGCTTCTTTAGCTCGGAATCAATACCAAAATTATTAATGTAAAGACAAAATCTTTGGAACCGGGCATGCTTCTTTTTCAGTGCGGACTCGATCTGGACAAAATTTGTTAGACTTCTAAAAAAAACTGTATACTTAAAATTTCAGTGGGCTAATCCACTGGGGTGGAACACAATGTTAGTTAAAAATATGGGAAACATTTAAAACTGAAGCAATTTTTAGGCAACTTTGCAAAAGTGTATTTATGATTTATCGTCTGTCATTCTTACAAGTTTTCGACTTAGCAGTGGCGATTTTGCAAGGAAAATTATGTTATATTGGTCGATATTTTGCATATTTTACGAGAGCCCCAAAATATTTGGCTGTGCGAAATTTTAAGAAAATACGTTGATAAAGACGTCCATAATTATTACCAGATTGGTGATAAATAAATATGGCAGCTATATCTAAATCTGAAGCGATTTTTTTAAATAAATAGCGATTGTCTTTGAGTCAAAGTAAAACTTTGTGCTAAATTTGAGGACGATCGGACTTAAACTGCGAGCTGTACTTTGCACACAAAATTACATATACAGATAGACAGACGGACGGACATCGCTAAATCCGCTCATAATTTAATTCTAAGACGATTGGTATACTAAACGATGGGTCTCAGAATTGTCCTTCTTGGCGTTACATACAAATGCACACACTTATTATACCCTGTACTACAGTAGTGAATTGTATCAAAAGAGGAAATCGCTCAATTAGCGTGGCTAATATATCCAAGTTTGCAGGCAATATACTATTCTGTAAGATAATAATACATATAAATTTGAAACAACATTGGTTTAAAAATAAAACCATTGTGACCAAATTTGTGAAAATCGGGCGCTACATATATATGGGAGCTTTATCTAAATCTGAATCGACTTCTACGAATTTTTGCAGGCTTAGGTTTTACTATAAAAGTTTGAGTAAATAAAGATATTATGACCAAATTTGGCAAAATCGGGTGATACATATGTTATATATGGGAATCTATCAATCGAAAGCCATCGTTTATCATGCATTGAAAAATAATACATATTAGCCATCATTATCGGAAATGACTGAGGTGACTTTAAATCTACTGAAACGTAATGATCAAGGGTATTTCATATTTATTGAAGGTGGTCACATTGATACAATTCATCATGAAAACAAAGCGGGTATATCTCTACATGAGACCCTCGAATTTGAAAAAGCTGTTCAATTAGACCGAGATATGACAGATCTTCGAGATACATTAATTGTGGTAACTGCCGATCATAGTCATAGTATGAGTATATCTGGCTATCCCTCCCGAGGTAATTCTCTATTGGGTTTAAATGACCATACAATTTCTGCAGATGGTCTGAAATACTCAGTGCTGAACTATGCAGTGGGAACGCAACAATATAAAGATGATAAAGGAAATCGTTTGGATTAGGGAATATTCCATGGGAAACAGGTAAGTTTTTCGAATATTTTTTTATATGTTTTTATATGGATGTTAGAGGTCATATAAAAACACCACGTACCAAATTTTAACCGGATCGAATGAAATTTTCTTCTCCTAGAGCCTCCACAAGCCAAATCCGTTCATATGGTCAAGGTGGTGCGATATGGCCCATTTGCAATACCATCCGACCTACACCAATAACAACTTGTGCCAAGTTTCAAGTCGATAGCTTGTTTCATTCGAAAGTTAGCGTGATTTCCACAGACGGACGGACGGACATCGCTAGATCGACTCATAATTATACAACGACCCAGAATATATATACTTTATGGGGTCTTAGACCAATATTTCGATGTGTTACAAACGGAATGACAAAGTTAATATAGCTCCCATCCTATGGTGGAGGGTATACAAATTTAGAATTTCTGACAATATTTGAGGTCAAACGTCTCCGAAAATAGTTACAGTGCATTAAAAATCATAAAAAATTATAAAAAAATATTTATTTGGCAAAATATCGCAAATTTTTCACATCCAATGAATGAGGATTACATTTTAAATAGTGGACATCCGTCCTAAGACAAGCCCATTTTAAATTCATTGCTTCAGCTCCAATTTTGCAGCACTTCCGGATCCAAAATGAACATTTTCACTACTTTTTTTGGCGACGCTTTTTTTTGCCGGGTTATTTTACCCTAACTACAATTTGGTTTAGAGTATAAATATTAGGTTGTATGGTTGGTTTACTGTAATTTTTATCCACCCTAATTGATATGCATCAATGTCAAAAACACGGAGTGCAAATTGTTATGTTTTTTTTTTTTGAAGCTATTATCTAGGGATTATATGTTTATTATCTTAAAGTTTAAATGACTGCTATAAATTCGCTAAAAGCGAATTATCTTGTTTTGGTGATTAAAAAAAAAACAAAAGGTTTAACATTATGACAATGACCTAGTGAAGATGCTAGGAATACAAACATGTTAGAGTTTGTTCTCCCACATCATTCAGATTAAGTGAGAACAGCCATGACAGATTTTAATCATTCAATGTCAAATATACTCTTTATATCAAATCACTCTGTCACCCAGGGGCCATATAAGTACATACCGGATAAAAGATATAGATATTTGGACTTTATACATTTAAATCAATCCTATCAAAAATCAATATCGACCGATTCTGAACCAAATTTCAAGTCTTTTGGACTACATATGAGTTCACAAACGATTGGACATCTCTAATTCGACTATAGAAGTGGTCTTAAGCATACTTGTCCTTTCCGTAGTAAATATAGCTTCTAAGGGGCCACATCGGATCATTTTTTGGTAAAGCCCCTATATAAACCAACCCCCAAGATTCAACTTCTGAAACATAACAGAGAAACAAGTTTTATCCAATCCGGTTGAACTTTGGATCTCTAAGTACCATGCGATAATTGGTTCATATCGATTAAAATTGCAGATTTTAGTTTGCACCAATAAAGGAACGGAGAACTTATTCACAACGGACTTTGATCGTATGAAATATCATGAACATCAAAATTAACTTTAAGAAAACTTTGTTGAAATTTTATTTCTATAGAAAAATTTGTTAAAATTTTATTTCTATAGAAAATTTTGTCACAATTTCATTTCTATATAAATTTTGGCAATTTTTTTTATAGAAAAATTTGTGAAACTGTATTTCTATAGAAAATTTTGTCAAAATTTGATTCCTATAAAATATTTTGTCAAAATTCTATGTCAATAGAAAATTTTGTCAAAATTTTATTTCTATAGAAAATTTTGTCAAAATTTTATTTCTATAGAATATTTTGTCAAAAATCTATGTCTGTAGAGTATTTTGTTTCTTATTTCTATAGAAAATTTTGTCAAAATTTCATTTCTATAGAAAATTTTATTTCTATAGAAACTTTTGTCGACATTTTATTTCTATAGAAAATTTTGTCCATCTTTTATGTTTATAAAAAATTTTGACAAAATTTTATTTCTATAGAAAATTTTGTCAAAATTTTATTTCTATAAAATATTTCGTCAAAATTCTATGTCTATAGAATATTTTGTCAAAATTTTATTTCTATAGAAAATTCTGTAAAAATTTTATTTCTATTGAACATTTTGTCGAAATTTTATTTGTATAGAACATTTTGTCAAAATTTTATTGGTATAGAAAATTTTGTGAAAACTTTATTTGTATAGAAAATTTTGTCAAAATTTTATTTTTATAGAACATTTTGTCAAAATTTTATTTTGATAAAAAAATATTGTCAAAATTTTATTTCTATAGAAAATTTTGTCAAAATTTTATTTCTATAGAAAATTTTGTTTCTATAGGAAATTTTGTCAAAATTTTGTTTCTATAGTACATTTAGTCAATATTTTATTTCGATAGAAAATTTTGTGAAGTTGAATTTCTATAGAAAATTTTGGTCAAAATTTTATTTCTATAGAAAATTTTGTCAAAATTTTATTTTTATAGAAAACATTGTCAAAATTTTATTTATTTGGAAAATATTGTCAAAATTTTATTTCTACAGAAAATTTGGTCAAAGTTTTATTTCTATAGAAAATTTTTATTTCTATAGAAAAATTTGTCAAAGTTTTTTTTTCTATAGAAAATTTTGTCAAAATTTTATATCTTAGAAAATTTTGTCAAAATTTTATTTCTAGGGAATATTTTGTTTCTATAGAAACTTTAGTCAAATTTTTACTTCGAAAGAAAATTTTGTCAAAATTTTTTTTCAAAAGAAAATTTTGACAAAATTTTTTTATAGAACATTTTTTTCAAAATTTTATTTTTATGACAAATTTTCTAAATTTTTTATACATTTTTTTTTTATTTTTATACAAAATTTAGTTTTGTAGAAAAATATTTCAAACTTTTATTTCTACAGAAAATTTTTTCAACATTTTATTTGTATAGAAAATTTTGTCAAAATTGTATTTTTAATAAAAAATTGTCAAAATTTTATTTCTGCAGAAAATTTTGTCAACATTTAATTTCCATAGAAAATTTTGTCAAAATTTTATTTCTGCAGAAAATTTTGTCAACATTTAATTTCCATAGAAAATTTTGTCAAAATTTTATTTCTATGGAAAATTTTGTCAAAATTTTATTTCTATAGAACATTTTGGCAAAATGTTATTTGTATAGAAAATTTTGTCAAAATGTTATTTCTATAGAACATTTTGTCAAAATTTTATTTTTATAGAAAATATTGTAAAATTTTTATTTCTATAGAACATTTTGTCAAAATTTTATTTCTGTAGAAAATTTTGTCAAAATTTTATTTCTACAGAAAATTTTGTCAACATTTAATTTCTATGAAAAATTTTGTCAGTTGTAAAATCTACCAAAACATCAAGAAATCTACCAAACAGTAAAAATTATACAATTTTTGGTAGAATTCTACCAACTGTGGCAACCGTGACCATAACCCAAGTAATTCGATTGTGGATAATAGTCTTTAGTAAGACTTTGTACATAATCCATGGTGCAGGGTACATACGATTCAGACTGGTCGATTTTTCTTACATTTATCCTTGTTTAGGGAATGGAAAATGGAGCATATATAAAAAGCTGGTCTATAACAAATCGTTTTCGCAACACTTTCATTAATTCCTAATTCGAAATCTACACAAAATTATTGTGCCTTGTTCCCAATAGAGCACAAATGATTTATTCAACATTTCTTTGCATCACACATTGTCGGTCCATCTCCAATACAAGCAGCATAGGACATAAGATAGGGTATGGTATTTTGTTCCAAAACTCCTGTAAACATATGATCAAATGGGCCAGATGTGTAGACACCCACATCATCTCCACCATGGTATCCATCATCTGTTTTGATATAACTGGGATATATGCTATCTATAGGAAATCATATCATATGAAAATTCTATCTAAAAAAATATTCGATTAAATTACCTGTTTTCCATGGAATATTCTCTAAATCCAAACGATGACCTTTATCATCTTCATATTGTTGCGTTCCCACTGCATAGTTCAGCACTGAGTATTTCAGACCATCTGCAGAAATTGTATGTTCATTTAAACCCAATATAGGATTACCTCGGGAGGGATAGCCAGATATACTCATACTATGACTATGATCGGCAGTTACCACTATTAAAGTATCTCGAGGATCTGTCATATCTCGGGCCAATTGAACAGCTTTTTCAAATTCGAGGGTCTCATGGAGCGAGATACCTGCTTTGTTCTCATGGTGAGCTGTATCAATGTGACCACCTTCAATAAATATGAAATATCCTTGATCATTACGTTTCAGTAGATTTAAAGCCACCTCAGTCATTTCCGATAATGATGGCTGATATGTATTATTGGCCAATGCATGATAATCCATGGCCTTCGATTGAAAGATTCCCATAATGTTGGACACTTTCGAGGTATTAACATTCAATAATTGATTGCGATTTGTTACTAGTATCCCTTGTGGGTGCATTGCTTGCCAAGTGGATAGTAAATTTTTACCATCCTTACGTATGCCATAATTTCCATGTGTATCTTTCATGGTTTCCGGCAGAAATTTAGACATTCCTCCACCCATCATAATGTTGAAATTACGTCCTGGTTCTTGAGTAATCAATTGGCTAGCAATGTCCATACATGTCTTGGGATCATTACCAGAGTTCAAGACATCTGTATCACTTTCATGCAAACGATTGGAAACATGAGCATATGTACCCGATGGACTTGCATGGGTTAAAGTTGTGGTGGTAATGAAACCGGTAGATTTTCCCACACGTTGAGCCCAAGCTGCTATCGATGATACTTGATTGACAGGATCCATACTAGCGGAACAGTTGTTGTATTCCACATTGGCACTGACTCCAATAGTGACTATGTTTGCTTTAACTCCACACAGATAAGCTGTAGCTGTACATGCTGAATCGGGAACTTGAGCATTGGCACAATAAGTCTGAAATAAGAATCGTATGAATGAAACAAAATTTGCCAAAAATGAAAAAGGTATTCGTTATGCAAATGGCTCAATTATCTCTCTTAAAATTGCTCTCTAATTTTAATTCTTACGAATAAATTCTTACACAAGATGTTTCTTATTTTCTCCCATTACGTTCGAACTCGCTTGATCAACCAATAGTCTATCCCTACAATTTCACGTCACTTAACTATTGTGATTCAAGCGAGAATCGTGAACAAAATTCACACACAAAATAAATGCCCCTTTAGGTAACCTAAGCTAAGAATATCGTTAACAGTACGAGACATTTCATTGTTTAACTGAAAACTCATTATAATAACGAAAATCGTTATATTTACGAACTCGTTTCATTTGGTCAATTGTAGAGACATTTCGTCAATACTAGTAAGCTTTTTTTCTACCAGTGCACCCATCAACAAAATATTCTACACGGATGTTGAATACATTCACAAAGGAGAGAAAGGCACTTGGTTCCCGACTCATACCTGCAATGGAAAATAGGGAAGGTTGTTCCAGTTTTTTCCACGTCACGATGATTTCAGAAGCTATTTTACTGCTCCACATCACAAAGTCTAATGTTGGCAGAATATCAGAATGGTTTTCGCTCGGGCAAGAGTACGACCACAGCGTTGTGTGAATTAGCAGCCAACATTGCAGAGGGATTGAATAGTAAGAGGTCGTATTAACGTTCGATCCTTTTACTATTGTACTTATCTAAAGCGTTTGATACGGTGAACCACACGACCCTCTTAGGAAGTTATTATGAGAACCTGCCTCCCTAATAACCTTAAGAGGAAAGACATCTTCGCCTGGAAGGAATAAACAAGGCGTATCTCAAGACGGTGTACTGCCCACTATTCTTTTTAATTTTTGCGTGTCAGGGGCTCCTTTCCCCACATGATAGAACATCAACTTTATAATATTTACGTGGCAGGAGCTCCTTTTCCACCATCAGATGTTGACTTTATAACCTACGACTGTGATAAAGTCACATCAGGTAAGGTCATCAAGGAGCTTGAGGAGAAAATTAATGACACTGTCTGCACTTAAGGAATTCTTTGTCAGCAGGAATCTGAAACATTATGCTCCTAAATCGACGGCAATCATTTTCACATCGTGCACCAAGAAAGTGAACCTGGAGCCCGATTTCAATATTTGTGACCAGAGTTTCCCCACATGCTAGAACACCAACTTTATAATATTTACGTGGCAGGAGCTCCTTTTCCACCGTCAGATGTTTACTTGATAACCTACGACTGTCCCAAAGTCACATCAGGTAGGGCCATCAAGGAGCTTGAGGAGAAAATTAATGACTCTGTCTGCACTTAGGAGCATAATGTTTCAGGAATCTGAAATATTATGCTCCTAAATCGACGGTCTATCATTTTCACATCGTGAACCAAGAAAGCGAACCTGGAGCTCGTTTTCCACATTCGTGACCAGAGTTTCCCCATATGCAAGAACACCAAGGTTATTTGTGTGTGGCGGAAAACATGCGGAAATGGTAGCTAAAAACGTTGGAATTAGAAACAAAATCATGAAGGCATTGTCTGATAGCACTTGTGGGAAAGATAAAGAGACGATACAAAACCTCATGAGTCTAGGTCCCCTTATCGATTATGCGGCGCCTATTTATACTCCCAGTATTAACGATACCCAATGAAGAAATATTCAAACGGTTCAAAATACTGCACTGCAGATTTCCACTGTATGTCACTCCAAATGCCAAACAGCATCTGCAGCATTTGTTCAAAATCTCTCGATGAGGGAACATTGCGACCTCCTCACCCACCAAAATCTGATAAAATGCAGAGGTGTGAACCTCCCAAACCATGTCATATCCAGGAGTGTACCATCCGAACGAGCCAAGCCCATCCGGTTCGATTTCAGGAAGGAGATACGGTCAATTGACCACATCATCGGAGATAACAGTGATGTGGGAATAAATGGTTCAGAAGGCAAAAGATTCCTACAAGTACAATGTTGTGCTGGGTGGGAGACCGCCATCAGTCAGCAATGACGAGATACGGATGCCTAGGGAGACCACGTCGGTGCTATCTCATCTAAGATCTGGAATCTCCAAGTATTTTAACAATTACTTCTCCATTCGGAACCCTGCAATTGAAGTGTATGCCCAAATTGTGGACATTCACATCACAAGGTATCTCTTCGCGTGTCCTCAAAAACCCACAGATCTAACAACTACTTCACTCTTGACTCATCCAGTAGAGGCAGGTCGATGCTATCCCATTTAAGATATGGAATCTTCAAGTATTTGAACAATTACCCTTCTCTTCTGAACCGGGCACTTAAAGGTTTGCCCAAATTGTGGACAAACGCCTCACATCACAAGGCATCTCTTCGCGTGTTCTGCAAAACCCACAATTCTAATACCTACTTCATTCTGGACACACCCAATAGAGACAACTCACTTCCTTGAACTGGATATGGAAGCTTCAATATCGAATCCTTATGATTTGTGTTGTCTTTTTATTCTCCCTAATTGGTTTTCAAACATCAATTCCCAGGGGCTACAACAACAACGAAACAGTCAAACGAACACAAACAGACAACTGGTAAGTGAAACCAATTATATATCTTCAACTCTTAACTAGTCGGACGCCTGAGGCAGGCAGGAGTTTGAGACACTAAACCATCCTTACGGGAAATTGGTGCAGGTCGGTACAGGTCTGGTACCGATGATCCAGTTGGTCGCAGTTTTTAAATAGTGATAATTTAATAATTTCCATACCCGCTTAATATAAAAATCTTATTGGATCTACACATTTAGTGAAGTAGAATTACCAGAATAACCTATTGTCCTAAAGTGTAAATTTACCCCGTCAATGTCAAACCCATGTTAAAGTGACCGGTCGCTTCCATACGTCTTGACCAGAACTAGGACTGGTGCATGCACACCAGGGACTAGTCCTGTATCAGTCCTGTGTTTGATCCATTTCCCGTAGGGATATGTCTGCTTTCAGTTAGTTGCAGAGTCTTTTTTGGATCTACTATGAAAAATTTCATGCAGTAATACTAACTTTATTTCCCTAGCATAACGATTGTGAAACGGAGAGACTCTCTAAAATTGATGTTATCAGAACCTTATATGAGTTTACTTTAAATTTAACTTCTCGATTGTATAGGGATTTATTTTTCATAAAATCCGCCAGAAATTCCTTTGGAAATTCGAATGTATTACATAACAATTAATACTCTAACATAGACCCTTTTTTAAATATGTTACATCCTCATCGCAAAACGCCAACGTAGGTCCTAATATTCATCTAACATAAACTCTTACGAGGTGGTATGTTCAGCGAATTTGTTTCTATGATGAAACGAAGTTAATATTTAAATTTTTAATTTCTTCTTACCTTACTCAAGGCCATTCGAGGGAAATTTTCAAAACTAAGGAAACCTTCTTCACCTGTTTGATTATGCCTTTGACCCTTTAGGATACGCGCCGCTGTTATGGTATTTAAAGACATTCCATCTCCCATAAACATAATAATATTCTTGGCTTTATTCATATTTAACTGTTGTCGTTGTATATTCCGTAAAACCTGATCTTTAGCTATCGAACGCCAATATTCAGGATTTTTATCCTTTTCCGGAGTAACTCTGTTGGTACCCATAGTTTCTACACCCAACCTAGGTGATATTGAAGGTTTGCCCAAGAGATTTCTTGGGCTATGAAATGCTGTATCATCTATGACATGAGCATGACCAGCAAGTCCCAGCAATAGTATAACTATTCCAATAAATGAATATATTAACATTTTCAACACCAAATTTCCGCTATGTTTTATATCGATGAGGTACTACCTCAATTTGTACTATAGTTGCTAGAATTTCAGCATTTATATTACATTTGTTAGAGTAAAGAGAATACAAAGCGCGTTTCAACGAAATACCAAAAAATAAAACAAATATTCTCTTTCTTATAACGCTATTATAAAATGCTACACTTATCTTTGGATATCACATAAGAACAATTGTTAAATGTGTTAATTAGCCCTAATTATAATGTAAATAGAACATAGTTAGAGTTAATGAACTTTTTATATCATCTACAATAGGATGCGTGTATATTTAGTTTGTCATTTCATTTGTTATGTATCCAAAATATTGATAAGCATCTGGTTAAAGTATATGTATTTCCAAAAAAAAGAGCTAAAAAACTTGAATTTTCACTTAATTAAGCCGTGTAATTTCTTACTTACTAAGACTTGTCAAAAAGGACAGTATCGGAAGTGGAAAAAATCGATGAAGGATACCGGGATGCGCTTTAAACGAAATGTTACGATCACATCACAAACATTTGAATTGAAGTTTAGACGCTTTGTGTACAATGGCTTTTGTGGCTGAGTGTGATAAGGCCTTTTATTATGGTGCCAACAGACCACGGTTCAACCCCTGGTCGGACGGAAAAAGTTTTTAAACTTTTTAAAATTAGATAATTAGAATATAAAAGTGTAATAAATAATGGGGATAAAAATAAAATTGAAATTGGTGAAAAAATATATAAAAAATATCCCTTGCGAACAAGGGAGATTTTGACAGTATGGTCTAAAACATTTTTCACAATGGATTGAATAGTCTACGTTAGCCTGACAATAAATCGGGCTGCCACTTTAATCTTAATGGCTTAAAACAAAAAATTAAAATCTTTAAATTTATTTATTTTCTATGGAAAATTTTGTCAATATTTTATTTCTATGGAAAATTTTGTCAATATTTTATTTCGATAGAAAATTTTGGAAAAATTTTATTTCTATAAAAAATCTTGTCAAAATTTTATTTTTATACAAAATTTTGTCAAAATTGTATTTCTATAGAATTGTTGTTTATTGTTGTTTTTGATCTCAGCTTAAAACCATGCATTGACTAAACTACAAGTGTAGCTTAACCAACAGGGGAAAAGTATGATTGTCAAATTTATTTGGGCAAAGCCCTATAGACTGCAAGATGGTTGGATGGACGCACGTTTCGGAATTGCCACTTTCCTCATCAGCATCCTCTACTTGCTGCAAAACTATCAGCCAATTATCAGCATAAATTCGGGTAATTCACTCAACCCAAAGTGAACTACACTTGAACCTTCCGAAACAAGTAAGGAAAGTCTAAAGTCGAGCGGGCCGACTATATTATACCCTGCACCACTTTGTAGATCTAAATTTTCGATACCATATCACATCCGTCTAATGTGTTGGGTGCTATATATAAAGGTTTGTCTCAAATACATACATTTAAATATCACTCGATCTGGACAGAATTTGATAGACTTCTACAAAATCTATAGACTCATAACTTAAGTCGGCTAATGCACTAGGTTGGAACACAATGTTAGTAAAAAATATGGAAAACATTTAAATCTGAAGCAATTTTAAGGAAACTTCGCAAAAGTTTATTTATGATTTATCGCTCGATATATATGTATTAGAAGTTTAGGAAAATTAGAGTCATTTTTACAACTTTTCGACTAAGCAGTGGCGATTTAACAAGGAAAAAGTTGGTATTTTGACCATTTTTGTCGAAATCAGAAAAACATATATATGGGAGCTATATCTAAATCTGAACCGATTTCAACCAAATTTGGTACGCATAGCTACAATGCTAATTATACTCCCTGTGCAAAATTTCAACTAAATCGGAATTAAAAATTGGCCTCTGTGGTCATATGAGTGTAAATCGGGCGTAAGCTATATATGGGAGCTATATCTAAATCTGAACCGATTTCAATCAAATTTGGCACACATGACTATATTACTAATTGTACTCCTAGTGCAATATTTCAACCAAATTGGGCCAAAACTCTGGCTTCTGGGGCCATATAAGTCCATATAGGGCGAAAAATATATATGGAAGCTATATCTAAATCTGAACCGATTTTTTGGCAAATTTGGCACACATGACTATACTACCAATTTTACTCCTTGTGCAAAATTTCAAGCTGATCGAGATAAAACTATGGCTTCTGGGTCTATTATATAAGTGCATATCGGGCGAAAGATATATATGGGAGCTATATCTTAATCTGAACCGATTTCAACCAAATTTAGCACGCATAGCTACAATGCTAATTCTACTCCCTGTGCAAAATGTCAATTAAATCGGAGTAACAGATTGGCCACTGTGGTCATATCAGTGTAAATCGGGCGAACGATATATACGGGAGCTATATCTTAATCTGAATCGATTTCAATAAAATTTGGCACACTTGACTACACTACTAATTGTACTCTTAGTGCAAAATTTCAACAAAATTGGGGTAAAACTCTGGCTTCTGGGACCGTATTAGTCCATATCGGGCGAAAGATATATATGGGAGCTATATCTACATCTGAACCGATTTCAATAATCGTCTCTTTCTGGGTGTTACAAACATATGCACTAACTTATAATACCCTGTTCCACAGTGTGGCGCAGTGTATAAAAAGTTTGATAGTTGGCTACTGCCTAAACAAATTTGCAAGTACATCTCTTTTCCTTTGCCAATCTCAAATCATCGATTTGAATGTAGTCGGCCGGGTTTGTTTTTGAGCGTGCTTCGTCCATCTTCATTCGTTTTGTTTGCTATTGTTATTTGATCTCAGCTTAAAATTTTATTTCTATAGAAAATTTTGTCAAATTGTTTTTCTATAGAAAATTTTGTCAAAATTTTTTTCTATAGAAAATTTTGTCAAAACTTTATTTCTATAGAAAATTTTGTGAAAATTTTATTTCTATAGAAAATTTTGCCAAAATTCTTTTCCTATAGAAAATTTTGTGAAAACTCTATTTCTATAGAAAATTTTGTCAAAATTCTTTTCCTATAGAAAATTTTGTGAAAACTTTATTTCTATAGAAAATTTTGTGAAATTTTATTTCTATAGAAAATTTTGTCATTATTTTATTTCTGTACAAAATTTTGTCAAAATTTTATATCAAATACCCAGCAAAAAAATTTGGAAGTTCTTCCAAAGGCATAACTCTAAAAACACTTTCAGAAGATGTAGTCCCAATGATCTTCTTTATTTTAACTACACAGAAAGATCTTTTCATTAAATTAATAGGTAATTATAACTTTTTTTGTTTCATGGTACAAATTAGTTAAATTTTGTCGAAACAAATCCAATCTGAAAAAATTATTAATTTTTGAAGCGTTTTAATCCATTAAAATTAATAAATAAATTATACAAATTTTTTATTTCACAAATGTCACAGAATTTTTTAATTTACATCCAAAACTTTGGATTCGGATCACACCTAAAGAAGTGATGCAAGTTGAGTTCACCGGCTGTTGAAATGGAGGACTTCCGTCCTATGACAAGCCCATGTTAAATTCATCGCTTCTGCGTCAATTTTGCACCACTTCCGGATCCAAAAAGAACATTTTCATTACTTTTTTGGCAACGCTTTTTTTGCTGGGTACTTTGTAAAATTTTATTTTTACAGAAAATTTTTTCAAGTTGTTTTCTATAGAAGTTTTTTCAAAATTTTATTTCTATAGAAATTTTTTTATAAATTTTATTTTTATAGAAAATTTTGTCAAAATTTTAATTCTATAGAAAATTTTGTAAAAATTTTATGTTTATAGAAAATTTTGTTAAAATTTTATTCCTATAGAAAATTTTGTCAAGTTTATTTTTTCTATAGAAAATTATACAATATCATTGGTGTACAATGATATTATGTAATATACACTGAAAAAAAAAAAAGCTGTATCATGGAAAATTTCGAAAAAAAACAAACAAAAAATTAACTACTAAACCCAAAATCTGTAGTTAAACTTACACTAAATTTAACTTATTTTTATTTCAACAAAATTATTTGTTTATAGTTAAATTGTATTATTTTTTCGAAATTTTCCACAGCCCAATGAAATTTTCCTTTTTATACCCACCACCATAGGATGGGGGGTATATTAACTTTGTCATTCCGTTTGTAACACATCGAAATATTGCTCTAAGACCCCATAAAGTATATATATTCTGGGTCGTGGTGAAATTCTGAGTCGATCTGAGCATGTCCGTCCGTCCGTCCGTCCGTCCGTCTGTTGAAATCACGCTAACTTCCGAACGAGACAAGCTATCGACTTGAAACTTAGCACAAGTAGTTGTTATTGATGTAGGTCGGATGGTATTGCAAATGGGCCATATCGGTCCACTTTTACGTATAGCCCCCATATAAACCGACCCCAAAATTTGGCTTGCCTCTGAGAGAAGCAACTTTCATCCGATCCGGCTGAAATTTGGTACATGGTGTTGGTATATGGTCTCTGACAATCGTGCAAAAATTGGTCCATATCGGTCAATAATTATATATAGCCCCCATATAAACCGATCCCCCGATTTGGCTTGCGAGGCCTCTAAGAGAAGCAAATTCCATCCGATCCGGCTGAAATTTGGAACATGGTGTTAGTATATGGTCTCTAGCAACCATGCAAAAATTGGTCCACATCGGTCCATAATTATATATAGCCCCCTAATAAACCGATCCCCCGATTTGGCTTGCGAGGCCTCTAAGAGAAGCAAATTTCATCCGATCCGGCTGAAATTTGGTACGTGATGTTAGTATATGGTCTCTAACAACCATGCAAAAATTGGTCGACATCGGTCCATAATTATATATAGCCCCCATATAAACCGATCCCCCGATTTGGCTTGCGAGGCCTCTAAGAGAAGCAAATTTCATCCGATCCGGCTGAAATTTGGAACATGGTGTTAGTATATGGTCTCTAGCAACCATGCAAAAATTGGTCCACATCGGTCCATAATTATATATAGCCCCCATATAAACCGATCCCCCGATTTGGCTTGCGAGGCCTCTAAGAGAAGCAAATTTCATCCGATCCGGCTGAAATTTGGTACGTGATGTTAGTATATGGTCTCTAACAACCATGCAAAAATTGGTCCACATCGGTCTATAATTATATATAGCCCCCATATAAACCGATCACCAGATTTGACCTCCGGAACCTCTTGGAAGACCAAAATTCATTTGATTCAGTTGAAATTTGGTACGTGGTGTTAATATATGGCCTCAAACTCCCATGCAAAAATTGGTCGATATCGGTTCATAATTATATATAGGCCCCATATAAACCGATCCCCAGATTTGACCTCCAGAGAAGAGCAAAATTCTTCCCATTCGGTTGAAATCTGGTACGTAATGTTAGTATATGGTATCCAACAACCATGCAGGAATTGGTTCCTATCAGTCCATAATTATATGTAGCTCCCATATAAACCGATCCCCAGATTTGACCTCCGGTGCCTTTTGGAGAAGCAACATTCATCCGATCTGCTTGAAATTTGGTACGTGGTGGTAGTATATTATATTTAACAACCATGCCAAAAGTGGTCCATATCAGTCCATAATCATACATAGACCCATATAAACCGATCCCGAGATTTGGTTGTGGAGCCTCTTGGAGGAGCAAATTTCATCCGAGTGAGTTGAAATTTGGTACATTGTGCTAGTATATGGTCGTTAACAACCATGTCTAACTAGGTCCATATCGGTCTATAGTTATAATGGCCCTCAGATAAATCGATCCCCAATCACACAAAAATTGGTCCATATAAGCGACCCCCATATTTCAATTCTGGTTCTCTACGTACAAAAAGTCCATATGGATTCGTAATTATTTGTAGACTTATCTATACATAACTTTTTTGTCTAATATATACCATGTATGGACTAAATCACAATTTAGAAAAATATGTTAAGAAGTTTTAAGATGCCACAACCCAAGTAATTCGATTGTGGATGACAGTCTTTCGTAGAAGTTTCTACGCAATCCATGGTGGAGGGTACATAAGATTCGGCCTGGCCGAACTTACGGCCGTATACACTTGTTTTCTTTATTTTTAGTTTATTTAAAAAGTACACCAGAGCATTAAATTTTCCTGGGTTTAACAACATCTCAGTAAAAAAACGTCGCCAAAAAAGTAGTGAAAATCTTCTTTTTGGATCCGGAAGTAGTGCAAAATTTACGCAGAAGCGATGAATTTAACATGGGCTTGTCATAGGACGGATGTTCACCATTTCAACAGCCGTTGCATTGAACTTGCATCACTTCTTACTCTGTGATTCAAATTCAGTGTTTTGGATGTGAATTAAAAAATGTTGTCATATTTTGACAAAAATATATATTTTTACAATTTTTTATGATTTTTTAATGCATCTAACGCTTGTCGGAAAGGTTTGAATTAAAATATTTTGAAAAATTCGCAATATTTGTTGAATGGATTTAGATTTTTTACGACAAAATTGCAATAATTTGTACCATTTTCTCTGTTTTTAACCTTTTTGAAACCAAAAATTAAATTTACCCATTAAAACTAAGAAAAAAGCGATTTATAAATAATTGAATTAAACGAACTTCCTGTGTAGTTAAAATGAAGAACAGCTTTGGGAGTACATCTTTTGGAAGTGCTTTTAAAGTTGTGCCTTTGGAAGAAATTTCAAATTTTTTGCGGGGATTTTGTAGAAATCTCAAAAGGTGGAGAATAATTTAGTTAAATTTTCACACAAAATTATATTACAATTTTTGAACTTACCATAAATTGTTGTTAAAGAAAATTTTTAAGTTCAACGAAATTTTTGTTGATATAAAAAAATTAGTTGCAAATGTGACAAAATGTTACTAAAATCGTAATTGTATTTACAAATTACGTTGTTAGCTCAAATTTAAACATAATTTTAATTGTATTGACATGAAAATTAATTAATATTTTTTGTGTGTTCATTCTTGCTATAAACCAGTTTACATGTTTTTTCTGTGGAACCAACAAAAAAAAGATACATTTAGCGTTTGTTTAGCTACAATTTTTTTTCTGTATTGTTTTCTCGCAGACGTGAAATTTGAGGTAAAATATTTGCTAGTATTATTCAATAGTTTTTACATAGAAATAAAAATCGAAAATTTTAATTTTATCTTTATAGAATCGAGTCTGAAGAACAGATGCGAAATGAATGAAGCGGATGCTTAAAAACAAGACTTCCGCTCTATGACAAGCCCATGTAAAATTAATCGCTACTGAACCCATTTTGCAACATTTTCGGATCCGAAAAGAATATTTTCATTGCCTTTTTTGGCTACGATTTTTAGCTAGGATGACAGTGTTTAGTAGAATCTTATTCGCAATTCTTTGTGGAGGATACATTAAATTCGGCCTGGATGCATTTTCGGCCATATATACTTGTTATCGGTAAGTTCCTAATTGACGTGTGATACATACATGTCAGTTCTACCGATTAGAATTTGTTTAGCTCTGCATGCTATTACGGAGCTATATGAAATTTGCCGTAAGTCAAAAGCAATAAAAAAGTGTAACATGAGGCTTGAGATTTTATTTATTTTTTTCTGTTGTGCTGATATGTTACACTGAAAAAATATTGTTGTGAGGCCAAAGATTTCATATCCTTAAAATACGAATGCGAATTTTGCTTAGCATACATAAAGTTTTTCTCCTTTTCCAAAAGTCGATAAACTTTTCAACTTATAGTTAACTGGTTCAACTTAAAATTTGGTATCCTAACATAAAAGAAAATATCTATTTACTAAGGTTAACTTGTTTTTAATACTTCTGAAAACAAAAAATTCGGAACTTTCACACTCGCGTGAAGTATTCACATTCATTGGGTATGGTTCCTTAGAAAAATGTATACGAACTTTCCAAGTAATAAACATGATTGGCATACAAGCACGAATCAAAACTAGAGCGTGATTTTTTCGAAATTTCTGGTTAGATCTAGTGGCATGTTACATGGTAATAGGGAAGCGCCCACAAATTAGAGAAATGACTTTAAAATTGAAAACAAATCTATTCGGTTCATGCCCTATCAAAAATCTTAGCTGAGGTTCAGATGAATATAACGGCGAACTGAAATTATCAACTGAACAAAATGAAAGTCCTTTTGCATATAAACAAAATAAACTCATATTGTAAGAAGGTATAGCCTCATTCCCTTGTATAAAAATCAATTATTTCATGCAAACCATCACCCATATAAACATGCATATGAATTCGATTATAAAATAAATTAACCCAATTTAAAACATTGTTGATCATATATCAAAAGCTTTCAAATAATTTAGTACAATCAATTTATCAAGACATTAAATAATTGCAAATTAAATATTTCTTTGTATGAAAAAAAATTTTTGAATAAAAAAAATTATTGTTTCTACAATACGCCTTCAAGCATTGCTTACAATACCTTGCCCAAAAGTCTATTTCAAAAAAGACGATTTGTATTTAGAGTTAGGAGATTCCATTTTAAAATGGCAAACTTTATATTTAAACAAGTATATACGGCCGTAAGTTCGGCCAGGCCGAATCTTATGTACCCTCCACCATGGATTGCGTAGAAACTTTTGCGAAAGACTGTCATTCACAATCGAATTACTTGCGCTGTGGTAATACTTCCATAGTCCATACGTGATATATATTAGACAAAAAAAGTTATGTATCGGTAAGTCTACAAATATTTACGAATCGATATGGACTTTTGCACGGTACGTGGAGAGCCAGAAATGAAATATGGGGGTCGCTTATTTGTGGGCCAGCGTTGTCAATTTAGCTTTTTTCCCGCTAGATTCAGCTTTTTTTGAAGACGTTTAGCGGGAAAAAAATGCATTTAGCTTTTAGCTTTTTTCTGGCTTTTTTTCATGACCCTTTTAGCTATTTTTGGCTTTTTTATTTTCGACATGTTCCTATTGAAATATGGATAAAACTTCGTTGTTATCTAAGTCTTGCTGCCAGAATAAGGTTTTCCACATATTTCATAGCTCTATTGAAGCCTTAATAATTATTCCAACCATTATGCGGGTATTTTTGCAGCAATTACACCTTGTTGTAAAGTTTTTTCCTCGTATTCATAAAAGTAATCGTAAACTTTAAATCTACTATTACCATACAAATTCCTTATAAAACTGTCAGTAAATTATTAGGAATAATAGCATTTGACACGTTTATCCTTTTTATGTTATTATAATACGTATTCTAAAGTTATTATGATATTACTAAATTAAAATAGTAGATGTGAATTGCTTTGTACACTGAAAAAATATTGTCGTGAGGCCAAAGATTTCATGTCTTTAAAATACGAACGCGAATTTTGGTTATAATAGCATTTGTGAATTTTTATACCCTCCATCATAGGATGGGGGTATATTAACTTTGTCATTCCGTTTGTAACACATCGAAATATTGCTCTAAGACCCCATAAAGTATATATATTCGGGGTCGTGGTGAAATTCTGAGTCGATCTAAGCATGTCCGTCCGTCCGTCTGTTGAAATCACGCTAACTTCTGAACGAAACAAGCTATCGACTTGAAACTTGGCACAAGTAGTTGTTATCGATGTAGGTCATATGGTATTGAAAATGGGCCATATCGGTCCACTTTTACGTATAGCCCCCATATAAAGGGACCCTCAGATTTGGCTTGTGGAGCCTCTAATAGAAGCATATTTCATCCGATCCGGCTGAAATTTGGTATATGGGTTTGGTATATGGTCTCTATCAACCATGGAAAAATTGGTCCACATCGGTCCATAATTATATATAGCCCCCATATAAACCGATCCGGCTGAAATTTGGTACATGGTGTTGGTATATGGTCTCTAACAACCATGCAAAAATTGGTCCACATCGGTCAATAATTATATATAGCCCCCATATAAACCGATCCCCAGATTTGGCTTGCGGAACCTCAAAGAGAAGAAAATTTCATCCGATCCGGCTGAAATTTGGTACATGGTGTAAGTATATGGACTCTAATAACCATGCAAAAATTGGTCCACATCAGTCCATTATTATATATAGCCCCCATTCCAGATTTGACCACCTGAGCCTCTTGGAAGACCAAAATTCATCTGATTCAATTGAAATTTGGTACGTGATGTTAGTATATGGTATCCAACAAACATGCAAGAATTGGTTCATATCAGTCCATAATTATATATAGCCCCCATATAAACCGATCCGGCTGAAATTTGGTACATGGTGTTGGTATATGGTCTCTAACAACCATGCAAAAATTGGTCCACATCGGTCCATAATTATATATAGCCCCCATATAAACCGATCTCCAGATTTGGCTTGCGAAGCCTCAAAGAGAAGCAAATTTCATCCGATCAGCCTGAAATTTGATACATGATATTGGTATATGGTCTCTAACAACCATGCAAAAATTGGTCCACATCGGATCATAATTATATATAGGCCCCTTATAAACCGATCCTCAGATTTGGCTTGCGAAGTCTCCAAGAGAAAAAAAATTTCATCCAATCCGGTTGTAATGTGGAACATGGTGTTAGTATATGATCTTTAACAACCGTGCCAGAATTGGTCCATATCGGTCCATAATTATATATATCCCCCATATAAAACATTCTCCATATTTGACCTCCGGAGCCTCTTGGAGGAGCAAAATTCATCCGATCCGGTTCAAATTGGGAACGTGGTGTTAGTATATGGTCGGTAACAACCATACCAAAATTGGTCCAATCACACAAAAATTGGTCCATATCGGTTCATAATCATAGAGCCAAAAATAATCTACCAAAATTTTATTTCTACAGAAAATTTTATCAAAATTTTATTTCTATAGAAAATTTTGTTCAAATTTTATTCGGTTCATACTCATGGTTGCCACTCGAACCAAAAATAATCTACCAAGATTTTATTTCTATAGAAAATTTTGTCGATGTAGGTCATATGGTATTGAAAATGGGCCATATCGGTCCACTTTTACGTATAGCCCCCATATAAAGGGACCCTCAGATTTGGCTTGTGGAGCCTCTAATAGAAGCATATTTCATCCGATCCGGCTGAAATTTGGTATATGGGTTTGGTATATGGTCTCTATCAACCATGGAAAAATTGGTCCACATCGGTCCATAATTATATATAGCCCCCATATAAACCGATCCGGCTGAAATTTGGTACATGGTGTTGGTATATGGTCTCTAACAACCATGCAAAAATTGGTCCACATCGGTCAATAATTATATATAGCCCCCATATAAACCGATCCCCAGATTTGGCTTGCGGAACCTCAAAGAGAAGAAAATTTCATCCGATCCGGCTGAAATTTGGTACATGGTGTAAGTATATGGACTCTAATAACCATGCAAAAATTGGTCCACATCAGTCCATTATTATATATAGCCCCCATTCCAGATTTGACCACCTGAGCCTCTTGGAAGACCAAAATTCATCTGATTCAATTGAAATTTGGTACGTGATGTTAGTATATGGTATCCAACAAACATGCAAGAATTGGTTCATATCAGTCCATAATTATATATAGCCCCCATATAAACCGATCCGGCTGAAATTTGGTACATGGTGTTGGTATATGGTCTCTAACAACCATGCAAAAATTGGTCCACATCGGTCCATAATTATATATAGCCCCCATATAAACCGATCTCCAGATTTGGCTTGCGAAGCCTCAAAGAGAAGCAAATTTCATCCGATCAGCCTGAAATTTGATACATGATATTGGTATATGGTCTCTAACAACCATGCAAAAATTGGTCCACATCGGATCATAATTATATATAGGCCCCTTATAAACCGATCCTCAGATTTGGCTTGCGAAGTCTCCAAGAGAAAAAAAATTTCATCCAATCCGGTTGTAATGTGGAACATGGTGTTAGTATATGATCTTTAACAACCGTGCCAGAATTGGTCCATATCGGTCCATAATTATATATATCCCCCATATAAAACATTCTCCATATTTGACCTCCGGAGCCTCTTGGAGGAGCAAAATTCATCCGATCCGGTTCAAATTGGGAACGTGGTGTTAGTATATGGTCGGTAACAACCATACCAAAATTGGTCCAATCACACAAAAATTGGTCCATATCGGTTCATAATCATAGAGCCAAAAATAATCTACCAAAATTTTATTTCTACAGAAAATTTTATCAAAATTTTATTTCTATAGAAAATTTTGTTCAAATTTTATTCGGTTCATACTCATGGTTGCCACTCGAACCAAAAATAATCTACCAAGATTTTATTTCTATAGAAAATTTTGTCTAAAATTTTATTTCTATAGAATTTTTTGTTAAAATTTTATTTCTGTAGAAATTTTTGTCAAAATTTTATTTCTGTAGAAAATTTTGTCAAAATTTTTATTTCCATAGAAAATTTTGTGAAAATTTTATTTCTATAGAAAATTTTGTTAAAATTTTATTTCTATAGAAAATTTTGTTTAAAATTTATTTCTGTAGAAAATTTTGCTAAATTTTATGTCTACTTTGTCAAACTGAATTATATACGTATTGGATCGATCTTTGATTTAGTATATACCACGTATGGACTTACATACAATTTAGAAGATGGTGTTAGGAGGTTTTAAGATACCTTGCCATCGGCAAGGTATATACTTGTTCTTATATAAAGTGTTTTCCTTGTCCAAAAGCCGATAAAATCATTTTTTCCTTATAGTTAAGTGATTCAACTTAAAAATGGGTATCTTTTCATGAAAGAGGGCTAGGGTCAATTCTAAAAAATTCTTAAAATGAATTAAATAGTCTTTAAATTTGTGGAGTTTTTGTATCTTGACCACAAACCAAAATGGTGTTCAAAAATAGAAGCGGGTTTCCAACATTTTATTTTAAAAACGTATACACAGAATAATTTCTACTTAAAGTCGAGTCTGAAATTTAAGTTGTTGTTAGCACGTTTTTAAAGCACTGTGAAAGCTCATGAAGAAAAAGCTGAAAAAAAGAATAAATTCAAATTTGACTCTGAATCAATACCAAAACCATTAGTGTACAAAATCATAGGAACCGAACCTAGAAATAATTAAGGAAATAAAGTTTTGAATGTGGTATTATTTTTTTAACATCAAAAAAATGCAATAAAAAAATTCGTAGTGATAGGATCAAAACAAATCTGCTATTTATTATTGGAATGGATTTATATTTGCGAAAATTGGAAAACAATAGGTTTGTATGGGAAATTTTCGAATAAAAGTTATTCAGTATAGACTTGCAAGACAGAATGGGTTTTATTCTCTTGGGAGAAGTGTACACGTTCACGAATTTATCAATAATTCAGTTAAAACGAAATATATTGATATTTTCTAATGCAGTTCTATGTGACATTCGACTTGTTGATGATTAACCAGCTGATAATTGCAAGTTTACCGGGAAAAAAGTTTTTACTAGGATATATAACAGCCTGTTTCTGTATGTCGAACGAGCTTTTTCGATCGACTAAAATGCATAGAAACAGCTGATTTTTGGTTATAAATTCAGCTGTTTGTTTCCATTTCAGTCGAGCGATAGAGCTGTAAATGAAGGATTTCCAGTAAAAATTTGTGATAGTAATCAAAATGTATCGAGTACGCAAACAGAGCTAATATGACTTAGATTTTCTTACAGTCTCACAGAAATGGAAATAAAATGAATACAATTAAAATAATATACATTTTAAGTGAAATAAAGCCTTTCAGTTTGTTAAATTTCAACCAAAAATGTGACTTTTGATACAAAAAAATTTTGCTTTTTTTTCCTAGCTATTATTTTTTTTTTTAAACATTTGTTAGCTTTTTTTTGGTTAGTTTTTTGGACAATTCTAGCGGTTTGAAACAATTCTGGTAACGCTGATGGGGGCTACAATTATGAACTTGATATGGACCACTTTTGGCACGGTTGTTAAATATCATATACTAACACCACGTACCAAATTTCAACCAGATCGGATGAATTTTGCTTCTCCAAGAGGCTCCAAAACCAAATCTCGGGATGAGTTTATACGGGGCTATATATAATTATGGACTGATATGAACCAATTCTTGCATGTTTGTTGGATACCATATACTAACATCACGTACCAAATTTCAATTGAATCAGATGAATTTTGGTCTTCCAAGAGGCTCAGGAGGTCAAATCTGGAATGGGGGCTATATATAATAATGGACTGATGTGGACCAATTTTTGCATGGTTATTAGAGTCCATATACTTACACCATGTACCAAATTTCAGCCGAATCGGATGAAATTTGCTTCTCTTAGAGGCTACGCAAGCCAAATCGGGGGATTGGTTTATATGGGGGGTATATATAATTATGGACCGATGTGGACAAATTTTTGCATGGTTATTAAAGACCTTACACTAACACCATGTACCAAATTTCAGCATGATCGGATGACATTTGGTTCTCTTGGAGGCTACGCAAGCCAAATCGGGGGATTGGTTTATATGGGGGGTATATATAATTATGGACCGATGAGGACAAATTTTTGCATGGTTATTAAAGACCTTACACTAACACCATGTACCAAATTTCAGCATGATCGGATGACATTTGGTTCTCTTGGAGGCTACGCAAGCCGAATCGGGGGATCGGTTTATATGGGGGCTATATATAATTATAGACCGATGTGGACCAATTTATGCATGATTGTTAGAGATCATATGCTAACACCATGTACCAAATTTCAGCCGGATCGGATGAAATTTGCTTATCTTAGAGGTTCCGCAAGCCAAATCTGGGGATCGGTTTATATGGGTGCTATATATAATTGTGGACCGATGTGCACCAATTTTTGCATGGTTGTTAGACACCATATACTAACACCACTTACCAAATTTCAGACGGATCGGATGAAATTTGCTCCTCTTAGAGGATTCGCAAGCAGAATCTGGGGGTCCGTTTATATGGGGGCTATACGTAAAAGTGGACCGATATCGCCCATTTGCAATACCATCCGACCTACATCAATAACAACGACTTGTGGCAAGTTTCAAGTCGATAGCTTTTTTCGTTCGGAAGTTAGCGTGATTTCAACAGACGGACATGCTTAGATCGACTCAGAATTTCACCACGACCCAGAATATGTATACTTTATGGGGTCTTAGAGCAATATTTCGATGTGTTACAAACGGAATGACAAAGTTAGTATACCCCCATTCTATGGTGGAGGGTATAAAAATCTTTAGTGATGGCCATGGCCAAAACCGTGCGAGAGCTATTTAATTTGTTCTCGCCCTCATTAAGTTCCCATATTATAATTACCCTAGTTATAAGTTGACCAAAAAAAAAACATTAATGAAATTTGCTCTCAAATGTATACAAAATTCCTCCACACCTTTATGTTGATAGAAAAAATAAAAACAAATTGTTATTAAAATGTTCTTTTGTTAGAGATTCACTATCTTTCACCTTTCAATGTTTATGGTTTCTTTAGACAAACTGCTAAATATTTGCTTAAGAAAAATATGCATTATTTTTATCACAATTATGCTTATGAAGTGGTCCCAACAAAAATTGGATTTCGCTTATTCAAAGAAGCCTGAGCGTTACAAATAGTTGTTCAACTAATTTATAATAATAAGATTTGAAAAATATCTCATATCTATTACACTGAATAAAAGTTTGCCCGGTTCCAAAGATGTTGGCTTTACACTAATGATTTTGGTATCGATTCCGAGCCAAAGAAACGCAGAATCGAAGTAAGATTAAAACTCTCCTATAAATTTGCGTTTTACTTACTAGATTCTAGGAAAAAAATTCATTTATAAGTTTGTTTTCTTATGTGCTATCAAGCTATGGTTTGCAGAATTATTAAAGCGATGTTGATCTTAGTCCAACAATTTTTTTTCTAAGAACTTGCACATGCCAAATTGTCAAATCTCAAAAAAAAAACGAACAAAAAAATATATATTGCTAGATAATTTCTTGTCATTTAAGATTAAAATATGGTTTCAAGCCTATAGCATCCACAACTTTTGCACAAGGAAAACAAATTTATATCAGAGAAATGCGTCTTCTATACTAAGCAAAATTCGCATTATTATTTTAAGGACATAAAATCTTAACCTCACGACAATATTGTTTCCACTGTAGTTTTTACGTATAGCCCCCATATAAACGGACCCCCAAATTTGGCTTGCCGATCCTCTAAGAGAAGCAAATTTCATCCGATCCGGCTGAAATTTGGTACATGGTGTTAGTATATGGTCTCTAATAACCGTGCAGAAAGTGGTCCACATCGGTCCATAATTATATATAGCCCCCATATAAACCGATCCCCCGATTGGGCATGCGGAGCCTCTAAGAGAAGCAAATTTCATCCGATCCGGCTGAAATTTTGTACATGGTGTTGGTATATGGTCTCTAACAACTATGCAAAAATTGGTCCACATCGGTCAATAATTATATATAGCCCCCATATAAACCGATCCCCCGATTTGGCTTGCGGAGCTTCTAAGAGAAGCAAATTTCATTCGATCCGGTTGAAATTTGGTACGTGGTGTTAATATATGACCCCAAACACCCATGCACAAAGTGGTCGAAATCGGTCCATAATTATATATAGCCCCCATATAAACCGATCCCCAGATTTGACCTCCTGAACCCCTTGGAAGAGCAAAATTTAACCGATGCGGTTGAAATTTGGTACGTTGTGTTAATATATGGCCTCAAACACCCATGCAAAAATTGGTCGAAATCGGTCCATAATTATATATAGGCCCCATATAAACCGATCCCCAGATTTGACCTCCGGAGCCCCTTGGATGAGCAAAATTCATCCGATTCGGTTAAAATGTGGTACGTGATGTTAGTATATGATATTTAACAACCATGCCAAAAGTGGTCCATATCAGTCCATAATCATATATAGCCCCCATATAAACCGATCCCGAGATTTGGTTTTGGAGCCACTTGGAGGAGTAAATTTAATCCGAGTCAGTTGAAATTTGGTACATTGTGCTAGTGTATGGCCGTTAACAACCATGCCTAACTAGGTCCATAGTCTATAGTTATATATAGCCCTCAGATGAATAGACCCCCAAACACACAAAAATTGGTCCATATCAAGTTCATAATTGTATATAGCCCACATATAAGCGACCGCCATATTTCAATTCTGGCTCTCTACGTACCGTGCAAAAGTCCATATCGATTCGGAATTATTTGTAGACTTACCTATACATACCTTTATTGTCTAATATATACCACGTATGGACTAACTCACAAGTTAGAAAACGATGTTAAGAAGTTTTAAGATACCACAATCCAATTAATTCGATTGTGTATGGCAGTCTTTCGTAGAAGTTTCTACGCAATCCATGGTGGAGGGTACATAAGATACGGCCTGGCCGAACTTACGGCCGTATATACTTGATTTTAATTGAAATAAAAATCAATCACAAAAAATAATATTACCAATTAATTATAACCTGCACCAGACTGTGGAACAGGGTATTATAACCCAGATATAGATGTACTCCCAATGATGTTCACTGGAAGTTCTTTTATTTCTTATAACATGCTTTTTATACCCACCACCATAGAATGGTGACGGGGGTATAATAAGTTTGTCATTCCGTTTGTAACACATCGAAATATCGATTTCCGACTATATAAAGTATATATATTCTTGATCAGGGAGAAATTCTAAGACGATATAACCATGTCCGTCTGTCTGTATGTCTGTTGTAATCCCGCTACAGTCTTCAATAATGAAGCAATCGTGCTGAAATTTTGCACAAACTCGTCTTTTGTCTGCAGGCGGGTCAAGTTCGAAGATGGGCTATATCGGTCCAGGTTTTGATATAGTCCCCATATAAACCAACCTCCAGATTTGGGGTCTTGGGCTTATAGAAATCGTAGTTTTTATCCAAGTTGCCAGAAATTTGAAATCTAGAGATATCTTATAACCTTACAGAGGTTTGCCATGGTGAGTATCGGTCCATGTTTTGTATAGCCACCATATAGACTGATCTCCCGATTTTACTTCTTGGGCTTATAGAAACCGCAGTTTTTATTCATTTTACCTGAAATTGGAAATCTAGAGGTATTGTAAGACCACAAATACGTGTGCCAAAAATTGTGAGTATCGGTCCATATTTTGGTATAGCCCCCATATAGACCGATCTCCCGATTTTCTTCTTGGGCTTATAGAAACCGCAGTTTTTATCAATTTACCTAAAATTGGAAATCTAGAGGTATTGTAGGACACCAAATACGTGTGCCAAAAATTTTGAGTATCGGTCCATGTTTTGGTATGGTCCCCACATAAAACGACCTCCCGATTTGGGGTCTTGGGCTTATAGAAACCTTAGTTTTTATCCTATTTGACTGAAACTGGAAATCTAGAGGTATTTTCGGGTCATAAAGAGGTGTGCTGAAAACGGTGAGTATCGGTCCATATTTTAGTATAGCCCCCATAAGAACGATCTCCCGATTTAACTCCTTGGGTTTCTAGAAACTGTAGTTTTTATCTGATTTGCCTGAAATATTCTGGTATTTTAGGCTCACAAAAACGTGTATCGGATTAAGTTTTTATCGGTCCATTTGGTAATGCCTCCATATAGACCGACTTCACTTCTTGAGGGTGTAGAAGGCGCACTGATCATGAAAATTGCTTGAAACTCAATGTAAAAATTCCAGATTTTACTTCTACAGATTTAAGATTTCAAATCAAGACGTTATTTTATAATTTTCTTGCACACTTACAAGAGATGTTAATGATTCCTCTAAAACTCAAACAAAAATGGTTCTTATAAATCCAGAATCTGATATAGTCCTCATAGGTGAAATCTTTAAATTTATCTTCGGGAAGTGTCCTCAAGTCCTCAAGCCCTCCTGAAATTTCAAAGGAAACGCTAATATTTGGTTCATGGTGGTGGGTATTTAAGATTCGGCCCGGCCGAACTTAGTGCTGTAAATACTTGTTTTTTTTTTACTAATATAGTGTACCATCCCAGGGCATTGAATTAAATTTAATTACATTTTAATTTTGTTCAGATGGAGTCAGATTTAAATGTATTTATTTGGGACAAAAACCTTTATATATAGCACACAAACACATTTGATGGATTTGATGTAGTATCGAAAGTGTGGATTTACAAAGTGGTGCCGGGTATAATATAGTCGGCCCCGACCGACTTTAGACTTACGAGCAAATTTTGTTTGATTTGGTCACCTTGAAACACCCATACACTCAACTACTGTTTACTTTCGCTCCTCATGCGTGTAAATCCACGATTCGACCACCTTCCACGATGTCATAGACGTATTTCCAGCTACCTAGATCGAATTTTTGGAGCATTTCTTTCGATAAATCGCCACGAACATTTTTTTCAGCGATTGAAGAATTGTGTGGGATCCAACGCGACCAATTTTTTGAATGTTCTTAATCTCACGGTAGGTCATATGACGATCTTGCAATAATAGTTGGCACACAGCATCAATGGTCAAATGAAACAACAACTGATTATGGTCGACTTTAACGAAATCTGTCTTGGAGTGAACTACGACCTCGATTGAAATCATCATACCATCGATAAACACTGGTGCTTGATGGAGCTTCATCGGCAAAAGTTGTAACAGGTTCAACGATGCACTGTTGTCGAGTACATCGAAATGTTAACGATTTAATTCCATCTTTTGATAAAACAAAAATAGCGCTCGATTGTCAAAACGTTCTGAATACGTATATCCTCAAAAATTCCAAGCTTTGAATACCAAATACTTATCGGACCACCCTCGTACGAGTGCATAAAATCTTCAATCTCTTATTGTATCGAGTAAATGCAAATAACGTCAAGCATATAAATGTTCATTGTAGTATCATACTTGACATTAGTCGTTTAATAACTTCAAACCAAAATGCAAGATAACATAGAACATTCCGTGAATCATGTATAAGATAACGATCGCATTTGCTTTAGTTGCAGTCATATTAGCAGTGACTCTATTGCTAATATTCGCCCAAACACAAAGCAACGAAAGTTTTATATTAGAATATGATGTTTTCAAAAGTGCCCATAATTTGGGTTCGAATAAATATACACCGCCAGAGGAGAAGAATTCCGAATTTTGGTTTTCCCGGGGCCATGAGGATTTGTTCAAAAATCTAGCCAAACAACATTTAAATAGGAATAAAGTTAAAAATATAATATTTTTTATGGGAGATGGTATGGGTGTGAGTACCTTAACAGCAGCTCGTATACTAAAGGGTCAGAGGAGAAATCGAACTGGAGAAGAAGAATCGTTATGCTTGGATAATTTTCCCTATACAGGATTGAGTAAGGTAAGATTGGTCATTTAATTCATAGTAATAAGGTTTCTCTATAAATTATTATTATCATTTGTAGACTTATTGCCTAAATTCCCAGGTGGCTGATTCCTCTTGTAGTGCCACAGCCTATTTGGGAGGTGTCAAGGGGAATATTGTCACAATTGGCGTAAATGGCAATGTGGATTTCAATAACTGTACAGCCAGTAGGGATCCCAACAATCAAGTGTCTTCTATTGCAGTATGGGCTCAGAAGGCAGGAAAATCTACCGGCTTCATTACCACCACCACCTTAACCCATGCCAGTCCAGCTGGTATATATGGTCATACTCCACATCGTTTGCATGAATGTGATGCCGATGTGGTAAGGACTAATAAGGATCCCAATGAATGTTTGGATTTGGCTCAACAATTGGTAACTCAAGAAACGGGACAAAAATTAAATGTATTAATGGGTGGAGGTATGGGAAAATTCATTCCCAATACCCAAAAAGATGGCCATGGTAAATTTGGAGAACGTTTGGATGGTAAAAATCTTATATCTATGTGGCAACAACAGCATCCCCAAGGGGTAGTTCTGACGAATCGTGATCAATTGTTGGGTGTCAATACATCACAAGTTTCGCATATAATGGGCGTATTTGGAAGTGGAAGCATGCAATTCAATGCTTTGGCCGATAAGCAAAAGCAGCCTTCATTATCCGAAATGACCGAAGTGGCTTTGAAGCTATTGCAAGGTAATAGCAAAGGATATTTTTTATTCATTGAAGGTGGCCTTATCGATGTGGCACACCATGAGACTATGGCTGGTTTGGCCATAGATGAAACTTTAGAAATGGATAAAGCTGTACAATTAGCCAGTGATATGACCAATCCATTGGATACCTTGATCATAGTTACCGCTGATCATTCGCAACCTTTAACTATTTCCGGTTATCCTAATCGGGGTAATCCTATATTGGGTATAAATCAAGATGATATAGCTTTGGATAATTTGAAATATTCTACCATAAATTATCCTTTGGGCTTTCAGCAATATTTAGATACTAAGGGCAAACGTTTGAACTTGGAAGAGTTGACTTGGAAAATAGGTAGCTGATGAAAGAGAGACTTTCCCAGAGTTGTGATTTATATTTTATTTTATTACAGATTCCAGATATCCCAGTTATGTGAATACATTCAAAGGACCCCATGCTGGAGAAGATGTTAGCATTTATGCATCGGGACCTTTTGCCCATCTCTTTACGGGAGTAATGGAGCAGAGCTCCATTCCTATAATAGCAGCTTATGCAGCTTGTATTGGCGATGGACCCAAGTTTTGCGATGGTTTATGAGAATTAGTTAAAAACAAAATGTGACCAATAAAGGACCACAGAAAAAATATCAACGAAAAATTTTTGTCAATACAATTAAAGTTCCATTTAAGATTGAACTAATAACACAATTTGTGACCACAAGGCCTAATTCGGTTTATAAAAGTCCAAATTTTGATATACTTCGATTAGACCTGTCCAGATTTCCAAAGTTCACATTTTTTAATGAGCACTTACAGTTTTAGAATCTCTCAATGATTGATTTATTGAGCCGTTTGCTTGCTGTAGCCTCTGGAAATAAAAAAATGCAGAAAATTTCCGCAATTTTTTTTTCAATGCATTATATTTTTTCGAAAAAAAGAATTTATATACGTTTGCATATTTTTTATATATTCTTGGAACAATAAGGTATTAAAAAAAATTAGATTAAGAGTTTAAAATTAATTTCTTTATGAAAGTCTCACTTAACCCATATGTGTTATTGTGAAATATCAGTCTATGAGCTAAAAGTCAAAGCAATAATAAGATAGATTAAAATTGTTAAAAAGTGCCACATATAACTAAAAGTAAAATATTTAAGTGAGACCTTTCATAAAGAAATTAATTTTTTAGCGACTAATGACACATCCAAAAATTCTTAATCTAAATTTTTTTATACCTTATTGTTCCAAGAATATATAATAAATATGCAAACGTATATAAATTCTTTTTTTCGAAAAAATATAATGCATTGAAAAAAAAATTGCGGAAATTTTCTGCATTTTTTTATTTCCAGAGGCTACAGCAAGCAAACCGCTCAATAAATTTCACGTTTTGAATTTTTTATTATTTGCTTGAGCATTTAGCTCAAAGATTGCGCTTTTAGATATTTCTTATATTTACTAATAAATTATTTAAAATTTTGTTTGTACGTATACCTTTAAAATCTTCGAAAATTGCCAAAATCCTGACTTCAACCGCGTTGAGCAACTTTTTGGCAAAAGTTTTTCAAAATCTTTTTCACAGTTTTTATTACAATCATTGAGAGATTCTAAAACTGTAAGTGCTCATTAAAAATTTGTGTTTTGAAAAATCTCATACATTTCCTGGACAGGTCTAATATCGATCTCTCTAATTCTTGAGGACATGTAAGCCACATACGATTTGTTTAATAATTGAAATCTAGAAGTATTTCAAGATCATTAAAGTCTATACAAAATTGTGTTTATATTGGTCCTGTTTCCCAGGCCGATTGGCTTGTTAAAGACATGGTTGTCGAAATATTCAACTCCATTCCTTGAACTTCAAAGTGTAGAGGTATTTTATGTTGTTCAGTTCAATACCCTCGAGCGTATTGAAGCCACAATTTTTATACGATTTGCTTGAAATTTGAAATCTAGATATAGACTGCTCGCTAAATTTGGTGACTTAGATTTTGATAATGATTTAAGGTCGATTAGTTGATTTTGGCGAACATCAAATGGCAATTTGATTTTGAGGCGCAGCAAGTGTCGATTAGTCTATTTTTGTACGAAAAGTCGTTTTACAATTTTCGACCTTTATATTCCTGTTTTGAAGAACGCTTTATATGGTATTATATAATATATAATTATTATATATTATGGCGATATTTTTTCGTTCAAATGCTAACGGATGAACTGGCATGGCAAGATTTCCACACCTCTGATTATGTGTTCGCGGTTAATTAAAAAATTTTTATAGAGATTCCCCTTCCTCAATTGGAGAAATTTAACTGGAATTTCTCCAATTGAGGAATCATTAAACTTAGTTCACAACATTATCACGGACAAATGATAATGTTTTTATATATGTCGTTGTAAAAACTATTTCTTTGGGCCATAACTTGTTAACGTACTAGTACATTTAAGTACTAGTAAATCTCGCCGAAATTTCGCCGAAAGTTTGATCCGGCCCATTTTTATGTGCCCTCTACTATGGATTGCGTACAAATGCCTACTAAAGACTGTCACCAACAATCGAATTATTTGGGTTGTGGTACTGATTACCGATCGCAAGGTATATTAAACCTTTTAAAAATAAAGTAAGTATATAACCCCGAAAGTTCAGCCAGGCCAAACCTTTTGTACACTCCGCCATGAACCAACTTTCACGTGGTGATTAGAGAACCAAATTTAAAATTTTAACGATTAGATCAAAAATTTACTCACTCGGTTTACTCTATAGTTTATATGGTGTTATATATAATTATGGACCGATATAGACCAATTTGATCATGGTTATTAGAGGTCATACATTAACACCATGTACCAAATTAACACCGGATTGAATAAAATTTGCTCTTGAAAGAGGGTGCGCAAATCAAATTTGGGGATCGGTTAATATGGATAGGGATCGGGGTTTCGGCTAATATATTTATGCAACGGTATGGCCCAATTTTTTTGCGGTTGTAACATTACGTAAAAGTTTTCAACCAAATCGGATGAAGTTTCGACTTTCAAGAGGCCCGTTATGTCAAATCTAGGCATCGGTTTATATGGGGGCTATATACCCATACTGGCACTACTTAGTATATTGCATCTTACCATACAGAAATTGGTCCATATCCGTTCATAATTATATATAGCCCCCATATAAACCGATCCCCACATTTGGATTTGGGAGGTTCCTGAAGGTGCTAATTTCTTCCGATCTAGTTTAACTTTGGTACGTGTTGTTCGCATAAAGCCTCTAACAAACTTATAAAATTCGGTCCATAACGGTCCAAAAAATATATGTAGCCCCCTAACTAAACCCGATCTCTAGATTTCATTTCCCGCGCTTCCTGCAGGTGCAAATTTCATACGATCCGGTTGGGTTGGGTCGGTTGGTCCATATTGGTTCACTATTATAGAGCGCGCATATAAACCCCAAAATTGACTTTTGGAGGAACAAATTTCCTACAATCCTTGACATGGCCTTTTAATTACCGTGCAAACATTTTTATACCCTCCACCATAGGATGGGGGTATATTAACTTTGTCATTCCGTTTGTAACACATCGAAATATTGCTCTAAGACCCCATAAAGTATACATATTCTGGGTCGTGGTGAAATTCTGAGTCGATCTGAGCATGTCCGTCCGTCCGTCCGTCTGTTGAAATCACGCTAAATTCCGAAAGAAACAAGCTATAGATTTGAAACTTGGCACAAGTAGTTGTTATTGATGTAGGTCGGATGGTATTGCAAATGGGCCATATCGGTCCACTTTTACGTATAGCCCCCATATAAACCGATCCCCCGATTTGGATTACGGAGCCTCTAAGGGAAGCAACTTTCATCCGATTCGGCTGAAACTTGGTACGTGGTGTTAGAATATGGTCTCTAACAACAATGTAAAAATTGGTCCATATCGGTTCACAATTATATATAGCCCCCATATAAACCAATCCCCATATTTGACCTCCGGAACCTCTTGGAAGGACAAAATTCATCCGATCCGGTTGAAATTTGCTACGTGATGTAAGTATATGGTCTATAACAATCATGCAAAAATTGGTCCATATCGGTCCATAATTATATATAGCCCCCATATAAACCGATCCACATATTTGAACTCCGAAACCTATGGGAGGAGCAAATTTCATCCGATCCGATTGCAATTTGGTACGTGGTGTTAGTATATGGCCGCTAATAACCTTGCAAAAATTGGTCAATATCTGTCCATAATTATATATAGGCCCCAAATAATTCGATCCCCAGATTTGACCTCCGGAACCTATGGGAGGAGCAAAATTCATCCGATTCGGTTGAAATTTAGTACATTGTGCTAGTATATGGCCGCTAGCAGCCATGCAAAAATTGGTCCATATCGCTCTATAATTATATATAACGGATCGGCAATCACAAAAACTTTGTCCATATCGGCAAAAATAATCTACCAAAATTTTATTTCTATAGCAAATTTTTTCAAAATTGTATTACTAGAAAATTTTGTCAAAATTTTATTTTTATAGAAAATTTTGTCAAAATTTTATTTCTATAGAAAATTTTGTCAATATTATATTTCTATAGAAAATTTTTATTTATTTTATTTCAAAATTTTGTAAACATTTTATTTCTATACAAAATTTTGTCAAACTGAATTATGTTATATACGTATTTAATCGGCCTTTTTATACCCTCCACCATAGGAAGGGGGTACACTAACTTTGTCATTCCGTTTGTAACACATCGAAATATTGCTCTAAGACACTATAAAGTATATATCGACTTGAAACTTCCCGTAAGTAGTTGTTATTGATGTAGATCGAATGATATTGCAAATAGGCCATATGGGACCACTTTTGCGTATAGCCCCCATATAAACTGACCCCCAGATTTGGCTTGCTGAGCCTCTTGGAAGAACAAGATTTATCCGATCCGCTTGAAATTTGGTTCGTGGTGTTAGTATATGGTCTCTAACAAGCATGCAAAAATTTGTCAATATCGGTCCATTAATATATATAGCTCCCAAATAATTCGATCCCCAGATTTGACCTCCGGAACCTCTTGGAAGAAATTTGGTACATTGCGCTAGTAGATGGCCGCTAACAGTCGTGCAAAAATTGGTCCATATCAGTCTATAGTTATATATAGCATATCGGCAATCACAAAAAATTGGTCCATATCGGCAAAAATAATCTACCAAAATTTTATTTCTATAGAAAATTTTATCAAAAATTTATTACTAGCAAATTTTTTCAAAATTTTATTTCTATAGAATATTTTGTCAAACTGAATTATATACGTAGCATATTTAATCGGCCTTTTTTGTTTAATATATACCACGTATGGATTAGCTTACAATTTAGAATACGATGTTAAGAAGTTTTAATATTTTTTGCCAACGGCAAGTGTTACCGCAACCCAAGTAATTCGATTGTGGATGACAGTCTTTAGTTGAAGTTTCTATGCAATTCGTAAGATTCGGCCTGACCGAACTTACGGCCGTATACACCTGTTATAATTTTTGTTACGTAGCAGTGACGATTTTGCAACTATATGGGTTCGAGCTCACAAAGATAGGTGATCAATAGATCTGGGAATAATTGCCCACATTTAGCGATATTTACACAAGTCGGAACTTTATCTAAATCGATTCTGTGGAAAGTCTGGAGAAATCATCGCTGACGTTGTGCCATAAGCCGAAAAATACATATTTATATAATATGCACCATATAAGTGTATATCGGGCGAAAGATATATATGCGATCTATATCTAAATCTAAACCGATTTCAATCAAATTTGGCACTCATAATAAGAACGTTCATTCTACATCCTTTGCAAAATTTTACGTAGATCAGAGTAAAATGTTATCCTCTGTGGCCATAAGAGTGTAAATCGGGCGAAAGCAATATATGGGAGCCATATCTAAATCTGAAACGATTTCATCCAAATTTGGCACGCATAATAAGAACGTTAATTCTACACACTGGACAAAATTTCACGCAGATCGGAGTAAAATGTTGTCATCTGTGACCATACGAGCGTAAATCGGGCGAAAGATATATACGGCAGCTATATCTAATTCTGAATCGAATCGATAGGGATTGTCTTTGACCCGAAAAACGGCCTTGTGCCAAATTTAAGGACGATCCAACTAAAACTGCGAGCTGGACTTTTCACACAAGAATACATCAACAGACACACGGACGGACATCGCTAAATCGAATCAGAACTTAATTCTAAGACGATCGTTAACTAAAAGATGGGTCTATGACTGGTCCTTCTGCGTGTTACATACAAATACACAAACTTATTAAACCCTGTACCACAGTGGTGGAGAAGCGTTTAAAAATAGTAATAAACAAGTAAGGAAAGTCTAAAGTCGGGCGGTGCCGACTATATTATACCCTGCACCACTTTGTAGATCTAAATTTTCGATACCATATCACATCCGTCAAATGTGTTGGGGGGCTATATATAAAGGTTTGTCCCAAATACATACATTTAAATATCACTCGATCTGGAAGAATTTTATAGACCTCTACAAAATCTATAGACTCAAAATTTAAGTCGGCTAATGCACTAGGGTGGAACACAATGTTAGTAAAAAAATAAAACGTTTAAATCTGAAGCAATTTTAAGGAAACTTCGCAAAAGTTTATTTATGATTTATCGCTCGATATATATGTATTAGAAGTTTAGGATTAGAGTCATTTTTACAAGGAGCTATATCTAAATCTGAACCGATTTCAACCAAATTTGGCATGCATAGCAACAATGCTAATTCGACTCCCTGTGCAAAATTTCAACTAAATCGGATTTAAAAATTGGCCTCTGTGGTCATATGAGTGTAAATCGGGCGAAAGCTATATATGTGAGCTATATCTAAATCTGAACCGATTTCAATGCTACAATGCTAATTCGACTCCCTGTGCAAAATTTCAACTAAATCGGATTTAAAAATTGGCCTCTGTGGTCATATGAGTGTAAATCGGGCGAAAGCTATATATGTGAGCTATAGCTAAATCTGAACCGATTTCAACCAAATTTGGCACGCATAGCTATAATGCTAATTCTACTTCCTGTGCAAAATTTCAACTAAATCGGAGTTAAAAATTGGCCTCTGTGGTCATATGAGTGTAAATCGGGCGAAAGCTATATATGTGAGATATATCTAAATCTGAACCGATTTCAAACAAATTTGGCACGCATACCTACAATGCCAATTCTACTCCCTGTGCAAAATTTCAATTAAATCGGAGTAAAAGATTGGCCACTGCGGTCATATGAGTGTAAATCGGGCGAACGATATATATGGGAGCTATATCTAAATCTGAACCGATTTCAATAAAATTTGGCGTACATGAAAACACTACTAATTGTACTCGTAGTGCAAAATTTCAACGAAATTGGGCTAAAACTCTAGCTTCTGGGACCGTATTAGTCCATATCGGGCGAAAGATATATATGGGAGCTATATCTAAATCCGAACCGATTTCAATAAAATTTGGCACACTAGACTATAGTACTAATTGTACTCCTAGTGCAAAATTTCAACCAAATTGGGGTAAAACTCTGTCTTCTGGGACCGTATTAGTCCACATCGGGCGAAAGATATATATGGGAGCTATATCTAAATCTGAACCGATTTCTTCCAAAATCAATAGGGATCTATTCCGAGCCAAAACACATACTTGTGCCAAATTTGAGGTAAAACTGCGACCTAAACTGTGATTACAAAAATGTGTTCACGGACAGACGGACATGGCTACATCGACTCAGGAGCCCACCCTGAGCATTTTTGCCAAAGACGCCATGTGCCTATTTCGTCTCCTTCTGGGTGTTGCAAACATATGCACTAACTTATAATACCCTGTTCCACAGTGTGGCGCAGGGAATAAAAATAAAATTTTTCCTAACATACTGCACTTATATCTCTGCGTAAAGGCGTTTTGAATAATACTAGCATATATTTGTTAGGAAACTCCACGTCTGCCGAAGAATGGGTCAGTATACTTATATTTTTTTGTCCTTTCTTATACCCGTTAAAATTCTGAATAGTACAAAGAATTTTTATATATCAGTGAACTGAATTACCTTCATCTCTAGAAGAGCAGTTTTGGAAGTACTTTAAAAATACTGACTTATGAAGATCTTCCGATTTCGTTTCTGGGTAGGTATTTAATCTGCCTACATATGAATTAATACAATGCTAAGAAGTTTTAAGATAACTTGCCATCAGCAAGTGTTACCAAAACCAAAGAAATTCGATTGTCAATGGCAGTCTTTAGTAGAACCCTCTACGCAATCTATGGTGGAGGATACATAAGATTCGGCCTGACCGAACTTACGGCCGTATGTACTTGTTAGGTTGTTTGAATTATTTGTTTACGTGAATTTTAAAATACAAAATTTCGTGTTCGTCCATTAACCTCATCTCTTCCAGAACTTACATTTTGCTATTGCTCTTTCAGCTATTTAACATAAAGAACAAGTTCATATTAATTCTAAAAGGAGTTTGACAACTTTTTAGCATTTCCCCTTAATGTTAAATGGGCGAAATTGAGTGGCCAAATTTATTGCATTACTAGGTTAGTTTGTTTGAGCTTGCTTCCAAGACTAATTTTAAACGAAATTTCTGATATTGTAATTTTTACTAAAAAATAAGTTTTTTTCTCCTTTTCAAATTTAATTCATTTGGCACTGAGCAATTTCGCAAATTACTCGCTGATACATTAAAGCCTAAACGTATAAATTATGAAGACTTGGATCAACTGGAATTTAGTCGCTTAAAACAACTCGTAAGCTTAATGCAATCTAGACGCTTTAAGAGAATATGTCGAAAACTCCGGTAATTTGTGTTGCTGCGGTATTTTTATTATTTTTAATTTTATTTTTATCATTTGGCGGCGGTGGGAAAGATGAAAACGAAAGTGTAAATACCCAATATGATGTTTTTGAAGATTCTTTTATTGTGGGCTTGAATAAATATACACCACCAGAGGAAAAAGAACAAACATTTTGGCTTTCAAAAGGTCAAAAGGAGTTATATAAAAGTCTGAAAAAACAAAAACTAAATGTGAATAAAGCTAAAAATGTAATTCTATTCATGGGTGATGGTATGGGATTGAGTACGTTGACAGCTGCACGAATATTAAAAGGTCAACGGAAAAATCGAACTGGTGAAGAGGATTCGTTAAGTTTTGAAAATTTCCCCTATACAGCATTGAGTAAGGTAAGAAGAGATTTTAAGTATGTCCATGTTCGTATATCCACTGCCAGGTGACTGAAAATCAAATCTACGATTTTGATCTTCTACAGGTGGGCTGATATGTAAAGGGTGATTCTTTTGAGGTTAGGATTTTCATGCATTAGTATTTGACAGATCACGTGGGATTTCAGACATGGTGTCAAACAGAAAGATGCTCAGTATGCTTTGACATTTCATCATGAATAGACTTACTAACGAGCAACGCTTGCAAATCATTGAATTTTATTACCAAAATCAGTGGCAGAAAATCCGCTTTTTTATCGACAAATTTTGTTCAGCGATGAGGCTCATTTCTGGTTGAATGGCTACGTAAAGAAGCAAAATTGCCGCATTTGGAGTGAAGAGCAACCAGAAGCCGTTCAAGAACTGCCCATGCATCCCGAAAAATGCACTGTTTGGTGTGGTTTGTACGCTGGTGGAATCATTGGACCGTATTTTTTCAAAGATGCTGTTGGACGCAACGTTACGGTGAATGGCGATCGCTATCGTTCGATGCTAACAAACTTTTTGTTGCCAAAAATGGAAGAACTGAACTTGGTTGACATGTGGTTTCAACAAGATGGCGCTACATGCCACACAGCTCGCGATTCTATGGCCATTTTGAGGGAAAACTTCGGAGAACAATTCATCTCAAGAAATGGACCGGTAAGTTGGCCACCAAGATCATGCGATTTGACGCCTTTAGACTATTTTTTGTGGGGCTACGTCAAGTCTAAAGTCTACAGAAATAAGCCAGCAACTATTCCAGCTTTGGAAGACAACATTTCCGAAGAAATTCGGGCTATTCCGGCCGAAATGCTCGAAAATGTTGCCCAAAATTGGACTTTCCGAATGGACCACCTAAGACGCAGCCGCGGTCAACATTTAAATGAAATTATCTTCAAAAAGTAAATGTCATGGACCAATCTAACGTTTCAAATAAAGAACCGATGAGATTTTGCAAATTTTATGCGTTTTTTTTTTAAAAAAAGTTATCAAGCTCTTAACAAATCACCCTTTATTTCTACCGACTTTAGTTTTCTATCATTTCTAAAACGTTTACATGACAGATTTATTCCAGTGACAGTTCATTTATATGCTTATAGAAACATTTTGATTTATTGTATTCAGAAATAAGGGGTTTGGGATCATTTTTTTCCAGCATAATAGTGTGATTGCTTTATATTTGCCTAGAAAAAGTGGCTTTAGATGAAGCCCTCTAGTATTTAAATCTAAATAAATCTTTTATTATTGACAAAAAAGACGAAAACAACACCAGAAATGATCGGAAAAGCGAAAGCCAGATTTGATCGAAATCCACCTTGCAGTAGTAAAAAACATTGCCCGTGCGCTAAACATATCGAGGACACGGATGGAGCACATATTGAAAAGTTAGCTTTGACTAAAGCTACTGAAGTGGAAGACCTTACCGATGCACAAAAAAAGTTAGACTTGAAAGAGGTAAGGAGTAGTTTCGCTTGCACGAATATGGTCAGATACCGAATTTGGTTTCATCGATTTCAAATTGAACAGTTTTTTGAAAGACAAAAGAGACAAAATTACCTTCAAAGAGATCAGGTGAAAGTGTACATCTTCGATTGGCCACCAGAACTCAAGTGCCGCCGATGATAATATTGTGGGCCGCCATAACGTCTAATGGTCGCTCCCCGCTCGTTTTCATCGACCGAAGGATCAGAATAAATGTCGAATATTATCGACAATATGTCCTAAAGACGACCGCAGACAATGGGTATTCCAGAAGGATCCGGCACCATTTCAATCAGCATATGTCAGAATTGTATAAATGCGAAGTACCTCTCTGCATTTCTATGCCTCAATGGGCACATAAATCGCATGATCTCAATTACGGTTGCCACTCGAGACACAAATAAAAAAGAAAAGTGTACCAAAAACTCCAAAAAAATAATGTAAAAATTTTATTTTATAGAAATATTTTATTTATTGTGTCAAAATTGTTTTTCAATAGAAACGTTTATTTGTATAGAAATTTTTGTCAAAGTTTTATTTTTGTCAAAATTGTATACTTCAATAAAAAATTTTATCAAAATGTTATATTTCTATACCAAAAGAAAAAATACTTTCCTCTACAACGAAATTTTAGACAAACAAAATTCTCCTTTCTTATTCATTATGTTATTTTAGAGAAAACAAACTCGAATTTATTACAACAGATTCAACGATTATGTGTAAAATTTTTTATTTGCTTTTAAATATTTTTTTTTAGTGTCAAAAAAACTATGCTTCTCTAAAGCATAGTTTTTTTGGCGGAAAATAATACTCCTCTTTCAATGATAGACAATTTTATATTTCTGTAGCAAATATTATCAAAGTTTTACATTTCTATAGAAAATTTTGTCAACATTCTATTTCTATAGAAAATTTGGTCAAAATGTTATTTCTATAGAAAAATTTGTCAAAATTTCATTTCTGTAGAATATCTTGTCAAAATTTAATTTCTACAGAAAATTTTGTCAAAGTTTTATTTCTAACGAAAATGTTGTCAAAATTTTATTTCTATTAAAAATGTTGTAACAGTTGTATTTCAACAGAAAAATATATTTTTGTAGAATATTTTATATCAATAGAAAATTATATTTTTATAGAAAATTTTGTCAAAATTTTATTTCTATAGAAAATTTTGTCAAAATGTTATTTTTATAGAAAATGTTGCCAAAATTTTATATCTATAGAAAATTGTGTCGACATGTTTTTCTAGAGAAAATTTTGTCCAAATTTTATTTCTATAGACAATCTTGTCAAAATTTTATATCTATAGAAAATTGTGTCGACATGTTTTTCTATAGAAAATTTTGTCAAAATTTCATTTCTGTAGAATATCTTGTCAAAATTTAATTTCTACAGAAAATTTTGTCAAAGTTTTATTTCTAACGAAAATGTTGTCAAAATTTTATTTCTATTAAAAATGTTGTAACAGTTGTATTTCAACAGAAAAATATATTTTTGTAGAATATTTTATTTCAACAGAAAATTATATTTTTATAGAAAATTTTGTCAAAATTTTATTTCTATAGACAATCTTGTCAAAATTTTATATCTATAGAAAATTGTGTCGACATGTTTTTCTAGAGAAAATTTTGTCTATAGACAATTTTGTCAAAATTTAAAATTTTTTCAAAATTTAAATTTCTATAGAAAAATTTGTCAAAATTTTATTTCTATAGAAAATTTTGTCAAAATTTTATTTCTATAGACAATTTTGTCAACATGTTTTTCTATAGAAAATTTTGTCAAAATTTTATTTCTATAGACAATTTAGTCAAAATTTTAAAATCTTCCAAAATTTAAATTTCTATAGAAATTTTTTTTGTATAAAAAATTTTATCAAAATTGTTTATAGAAAATTTTGTCAAATTTTATTTCTATAGAAAATTTAGTCAACATGTTTTTCTATAGAAAATGTTGTCAACATTTGATTTCTGTAAAAAAATTGTCAAAATTTTATTTTATAGAAAATTTTGTCAAAATTTTATTTCTATGGAAAATTTTGTTAAAATTTTATTTCATTCGTTTTGTTTGTTATTGTTGGTTTCTCTTCAATCGTTATTGTTGTTTTTAGTTTCAGCTTAAAACCATGCATTGTCTAAACTACAAGTGTAGCTTAACCAACAGAGGAAAAGTATGCCTGTCAAATTTATTTGGGCAAAGCCCTATAGACTGCAATATGGTTACCACATTCCTCATCAGCATCCCCTACTTGCAGCAAAACTATCAACCAATTATCACGATAAATTCGGGTAATTCACGCAACCCAAAAAGAACTACAATTGAATCTTACGAAAAAAAGGTTTGATAGTCGGCTACTGCCTAAACAAATTTGCAAGCATATCTCTTTTCTTTTGCCAAACTCAAATCATCGATTTGAATGTAGTTGGCTGGGTTTGTTTTTGAGCGTGCTTCCTCTATCTTCATTCGTTTTGTTTGTTATTGTTGGTTTCTCTTCAATCGTTATTGTTGTTTTTGATTTCAGCTTAAACCATGTATGGACTAAACTACAAGTGAAGCTTAACCAACAGAGGAAAAGGATGCTTGTCGAATTTAGAAAATTTTGTCAAAATCTAACATAGTTGGTGGAATTCTACCAAGCTGTGATAACAGCGATTTCAATACATTTGCGTTATTTTGGAGAATAAGGTTGGCACGAAACAATAGCAAAGTGTCGATCATTTTAAGATGGTGCTTCGACATAAAATACCATAGAGCCGCTTCCGTTTAGCGCCCCAGCTATTGGCACAAATTTAAAAGCACTTTCAAAAATGTCCTCCCAAAGATGTTCTTTATATATATATATATATATATATATATATATATATATATATATATATATATATATATATATATATATATATATATATATATATATATATATATATATATATATATATATATATATATATATATATATATATATATATATATATATATATATATCCCAAACACATTTTGCTTCAAGCATATATATTTTCAGGGTTGGTCCCAACAAAATATTGTTTGTACTGCTCAAACATATTATGTTTCACCTTAGGTCATACACTGGTAGAAAAAAATTTTAATGACATTTTCTTTGTGTGGATATATTTTTAAGGCTCCAATTGGTTACTTCCATTATTTTACTTGCTGCATAACCTCTAGGTCTCTCTTTCTAAACACATGTGTGTTTATAGGCTATTTCTAAATTAATATATGTTTGCATCTAAACATATTATACTTACAAACATTTTATGTCCCAAACATAATATGTTTTAACATATTAATATATATTTCCCAAACAAGTTATGCTAGTATATAAACATTATATGCTTCCACTTAAAAATATTGTGTTTAAAAATTTTGAGTTCTAGGCATATAATTTTTACACCAAAACATATGAAAAACTGTCTTTTTCGTCCGTGTAGGTAACAAACAGATTAAGAATTAATAAGGTGATATAAATTATTAAGATTTGGTCAAAAAATGCTAAATTCAATCTAGAAGAATTGCGAAGTTTTGCAATTATTTGAGATGAAACGTTTCAGAATGCATTAAAAATCATAAAAAAATTATAAAAAAAATTATTTGGCAAAGTATTACTAATGATGATGCTAATTCAGTGCACCGGCTGTTGAAATGGTGGATAATCGTTCTATGACAAGCCCATGTTAAATACATCGCTTCTGCTCCAATTATGCACCACTTCCGGATAAAAAAAAAACACATTTTCACTACTTTTTTGGCGACCCTTTTGTTCCTGGGGTATGGTAGCTTAGCTAAAATTTATATATATTATATATATTACTTCATGTCTAATATAAACTTTTTCTGAAATTTGATATTATTTTCGACATTTTCTGTTTTTGGACAATAAAAGTAAAACAGACACAAAAAATATAGCGTTCATTTCTTGTTGCATTACATAACACCCACCCTGTATTCACGAAGTACACCGTAATTTTTGAGAAATTATTTCACTAGCATAAGCCATGGTGAATGCGTGATGAATGCATTTCCGGTTTAAAAGGGACTTACTTAAAAACTTAGAAAATTTTATTTATACAATTTTATTAAAAAAATAAAAAAAATAGAAAAAGGTTTTTGATTTAACTTATATTAATTTCCACCTCGTGATATTTTACTGTTTTTTGGTGATTTGATTGCTGATAAATTCGAAAAAATTATACCATGGAATTCAGAACATTTTCACGATCTTGAATTTATTGTGCTTAGTGAAAATGGAATTGTAGTGGATATCCGAACATGGATACATTTTCAGCAAAAATAATAAAAATTATATTTTTTTAGACATACTGTACTAACGCCTTGGTTGCTGATTCCTCATGTAGTGCTACAGCTTATTTGAGTGGAGTAAAAGGAAACATTCTCACTATTGGAGTTAATGGCAAAGTGGATTTTAACAACTGTTCTGCAAGTATGGATCCAGTCAATCAAGCGCCTTCCATTGCAGTTTGGGCCCAAAAAGCTGGAAAGTCTACTGGTTTTGTTACCACCACCACTTTGACCCATGCAAGTCCGGCTGGTATATATGGTCATATATCGAATCGTTTGCATGAATGCGATGCCGATGTTATCCGAAGTAAAAAGAATCCAATGGAATGTATGGACTTAGCTCAACAACTGGTGAGCGAAGAAACTGGACGAAACCTCAACGTTATAATGGGTGGAGGTTTGGGTAAATTTTTGCCCAATACTCAAAAAGATGCCCATGGTAAATATGGAGAACGTAAAGATGGCAAAAATCTGATATCCACATGGAAGCGAATGCATCCCGAAGGATTAGTGGTCACAAATCGAGATCAATTATTGCAAGCCAATATCTCAGAAATTTCCCATATTATGGGGATTTTCCAAAGTGGAAGTATGAAATACAAGGCCTTGGCTGATAATAAATATCAGCCTTCATTATCCGAAATGACTAAGATGACTTTGAAGCTATTGCAGCGTAATAAAAATGGATATTTTGCATTTATCGAAGGTGGACTTATCGACTCGGCCCACCATGATACTAAGGCTGGTCTAGCTCTAGATGAAACTTTGGAAATGGACAAAGCGGTACAGGTGGCTCTTGAAATGACTGATCCCTCAGATACCCTTATTTTAGTTACTGCCGATCATTCCCAACCTTTGACCATATCTGGCTTTCCTGGCCGTGGCGATCCTATATTGGGCCTAAATCAACATGATCGATCTTTAGATGGTTTGAAATATTCTATTTTAAATTATCCTTTAGGCTACGAGCAATACAAAGATGGAAAAGGCAAACGTTTGAATTTGGAGAAAGTACCATGGAAAATAGGTAAAACTGGTTTTAAGCTAAGTTAGTCAATTCGGAAATATATCCCATAATTTCAGATACCACATATCCCAGTTATGTAAAGGTCTTCAAAGCTCCCCATGGTGGAGAAGATGTCAGTGTTTATGCCTCAGGACCTTATGCCCATTTATTTACTGGCGTCCTAGAAGAGAGTACCATACCAATTATGGCTGCCTATGCTGCATGTATTGGCGATGGTCCTACAATGTGCGATGGATAATGAAATAAAGTAAAATGAAGAAGGATTCAATTCGCAAAAAATGGAATGTTTGAAGTATTTATGAATTTATGTGCGATTCATGCAAATAATTCAACATTCTTATAAAATAATTTCAATCCTTGCTTAATTTCAGTTCGCCCAAAATCCAATTTGTAATACGATATGAAAGCTTATGCAACCATAATTTGCCCAATATTAAGAACAATTTTCTTGACAATAAAAAAATTTTAGTTAAATAGTAACAACTTTTTTAAAAATTCGATTAGTCGACTTTTGGTCACTGTAGAATGTCATTTTCATATCGATTTAAGTACATATACAATCAAAAATCGATTAGTCGATTTTCGTGATTGTTTTCTACAAAAAGTCCATTAGGGAAAAGTCTATATTCCAATTTTGTCTATATTCAAATAATGCCTATTCAATCCATGCCAAAAATATGTTACACTTAGGTCCATATCTTCATATGTTTCCAATATGGAAAACAATCGTGATAAAGTAGTAAAACAGCTCTTTGTACTGGTATATTAGAGGTTCTCACTTCATCCCATCTGTTCTCTCGACATTGGAAATCAACATTGTTTGCTTTATTTACAATTAAGTACGAGTTTATTTTATTTCTGTCATTCTGTTGTCACTTTTCTAAGCGAACTTGACGCCGGTTTTTATTCTGTACTCATTAATTAGTTAATTCATTTTATTATAAACAAACAAACCAGTTTTCGATGCGATGTATTTTGGTTACGGCCATAAATACAACCACATTTTTTTTTTTGCATTATACTTAGGTCGTTCAGTTCAATCGAGCCAAAGCTGGTACACAATTTACCATGGGTAGCAATTAAAACGTATTGATTTTATTTTAATAATTAGGCGATAAGTTTTATATTGTATGTATATTTATAATTAAATTTTATATTTAAATATTAAGTTTATCTTGTAATGCTTGATATTTTTGAGGTTATACGTATTAAGAACGTTTTGATATAACATACGAGCACTGTTGCCACTCGAGCCATAAATAATCTACCAAATTTGGGAAAAAATTTTACTAATTTTTTATTTTATTTCTATAGAAAATTTTGTCAAAATTTTATTTCTGTAGAAAATTTTGTCAAAATTTTATTTCCATAGATTTTTTTTAGATTTTATTTCTAGAAAAAATTTATTTCTAAATAAAATTTTCTTATAATTATATGTCTATAGAAAATCTATTTTTATAGAAAATTTTCTCAAAATTATATTTCTATAGAAACTGTTGTCAAAATTATAATTCTATAGAAAATGTTGTCAAAATTTTATTTCTATAGAAAAATTTGTCAACATTTTATTTCTATAGAAAATTTTGTTAAAATTTTATTTCTATAGAAAATTTTTTAAAAATTTTATTTCTATAGAAAAATTGGTCAAATTTTATTTCTATAGAAAAATTGGTCAAAATATTATTTCTATACAAACATTGGTCAAAATTTTATTTCTATAGAAAATTTTTTAAAAATTTTATTTCTATAGATAAATTGGTAAAAATTTTACTTCTATAGAAAAATTGGTCCGTCCGTCTGTTGAAATCACGTTAACTTCCGAACGAAACAAGCTATCGACTTGAAACTTGGCACAAGTACTTGTTATTGATGTAGGTCGGATGGTATTGCAAATGGGCCATATCGGTCCACTTTTACGTATAGCCCCCACATAAACGGACCCCCAAATTTGGCTTGCGATTGCTCTAAGAAAAGCAAATTTCATCCGATCCGGATGACATTTGGTACATGGTGTTAGTATATGGTCTCTAACAACCATGCAGAAATTGGTCCACATCGGTCCATAATTATATATAGCCCCCATATAAACCGATCCCACGATTTGTCTTGCGGAGCCTCTAAGAGAAACAAATTTCATCTGACCCGGCAGAAATTTGGTACATGGTGTTACTATATGATCTCTAACAACCATGCAAAAATTGGTCCACATCGGTCCATAATTATATATAGCCCCCATATAAACCGATCCCACGATTTGGTTTGCGGAGCCTCTAAGAGAAACAAATTTCATCTGACCCGGCAGACATTTGGTACATGGTGTTAGTATATGGTCTCTAATTACCATGCAAAAATTTGTCCACATCGGTCCATCATTATATATAGCCCCCATATAAACCGACCCCACGATTTGGCTTGCAGAGCCTCTAAGAGAAGCAAATTTCATCCGATCCGGTTGAAATTTGGTACATGGTGTTAGTATATGGTCTCTAAACATCATGTAGAAATTGGTCCACATCGGTCCATAATTATATATAGCCACCATATAAACCGATCCCCGGATTTGGCTTGCGGAGCCTCTAAGAGAAGCAAATTTCATCCGATCCGGCTGGAATTTGCTACATGGTGTAAATATATGGTCTCTAATGACCATGCAAAAATTGGTCAACATCGGTCTATAATTATGTATAGCCGCCATATAAACCGATCCCCCGATTTGGCTTGCGGAGCCTCTAAGAGAAGCAAATTTCATCCGATCTGGCTGAAATTTGCGATTTGGCTTGCGGAGCCTCTAAGAGAAGCAAATTTCGATTGACCCGGCTGAAATTTGGTACATGGTGTTAGTATGTAGTCTCTAACAACCATGCAAAAATTGGTCCACATCGGTCCACATATATATATATATATATATATATATATATATATATATATATATATATATATATATATATATATATATATATATATATATATATATATATATATATATATATATATATATATATATCCCAAACACATTTTGCTTCAAGCATATATATTTTCAGGGTTGGTCCCAACAAAATATTGTTTGTACTGCTCAAACATATTATGTTTCACCTTAGGTCATACACTGGTAGAAAAAAATTTTAATGACATTTTCTTTGTGTGGATATATTTTTAAGGCTCCAATTGGTTACTTCCATTATTTTACTTGCTGCATAACCTCTAGGTCTCTCTTTCTAAACACATGTGTGTTTATAGGCTATTTCTAAATTAATATATGTTTGCATCTAAACATATTATACTTACAAACATTTTATGTCCCAAACATAATATGTTTTAACATATTAATATATATTTCCCAAACAAGTTATGCTAGTATATAAACATTATATGCTTCCACTTAAAAATATTGTGTTTAAAAATTTTGAGTTCTAGGCATATAATTTTTACACCAAAACATATGAAAAACTGTCTTTTTCGTCCGTGTAGGTAACAAACAGATTAAGAATTAATAAGGTGATATAAATTATTAAGATTTGGTCAAAAAATGCTAAATTCAATCTAGAAGAATTGCGAAGTTTTGCAATTATTTGAGATGAAACGTTTCAGAATGCATTAAAAATCATAAAAAAATTATAAAAAAAATTATTTGGCAAAGTATTACTAATGATGATGCTAATTCAGTGCACCGGCTGTTGAAATGGTGGATAATCGTTCTATGACAAGCCCATGTTAAATACATCGCTTCTGCTCCAATTATGCACCACTTCCGGATAAAAAAAAAACACATTTTCACTACTTTTTTGGCGACCCTTTTGTTCCTGGGGTATGGTAGCTTAGCTAAAATTTATATATATTATATATATTACTTCATGTCTAATATAAACTTTTTCTGAAATTTGATATTATTTTCGACATTTTCTGTTTTTGGACAATAAAAGTAAAACAGACACAAAAAATATAGCGTTCATTTCTTGTTGCATTACATAACACCCACCCTGTATTCACGAAGTACACCGTAATTTTTGAGAAATTATTTCACTAGCATAAGCCATGGTGAATGCGTGATGAATGCATTTCCGGTTTAAAAGGGACTTACTTAAAAACTTAGAAAATTTTATTTATACAATTTTATTAAAAAAATAAAAAAAATAGAAAAAGGTTTTTGATTTAACTTATATTAATTTCCACCTCGTGATATTTTACTGTTTTTTGGTGATTTGATTGCTGATAAATTCGAAAAAATTATACCATGGAATTCAGAACATTTTCACGATCTTGAATTTATTGTGCTTAGTGAAAATGGAATTGTAGTGGATATCCGAACATGGATACATTTTCAGCAAAAATAATAAAAATTATATTTTTTTAGACATACTGTACTAACGCCTTGGTTGCTGATTCCTCATGTAGTGCTACAGCTTATTTGAGTGGAGTAAAAGGAAACATTCTCACTATTGGAGTTAATGGCAAAGTGGATTTTAACAACTGTTCTGCAAGTATGGATCCAGTCAATCAAGCGCCTTCCATTGCAGTTTGGGCCCAAAAAGCTGGAAAGTCTACTGGTTTTGTTACCACCACCACTTTGACCCATGCAAGTCCGGCTGGTATATATGGTCATATATCGAATCGTTTGCATGAATGCGATGCCGATGTTATCCGAAGTAAAAAGAATCCAATGGAATGTATGGACTTAGCTCAACAACTGGTGAGCGAAGAAACTGGACGAAACCTCAACGTTATAATGGGTGGAGGTTTGGGTAAATTTTTGCCCAATACTCAAAAAGATGCCCATGGTAAATATGGAGAACGTAAAGATGGCAAAAATCTGATATCCACATGGAAGCGAATGCATCCCGAAGGATTAGTGGTCACAAATCGAGATCAATTATTGCAAGCCAATATCTCAGAAATTTCCCATATTATGGGGATTTTTCAAAGTGGAAGTATGAAATACAAGGCCTTGGCTGATAATAAATATCAGCCTTCATTATCCGAAATGACTAAGATGACTTTGAAGCTATTGCAGCGTAATAAAAATGGATATTTTGCATTTATCGAAGGTGGACTTATCGACTCGGCCCACCATGATACTAAGGCTGGTCTAGCTCTAGATGAAACTTTGGAAATGGACAAAGCGGTACAGGTGGCTCTTGAAATGACTGATCCCTCAGATACCCTTATTTTAGTTACTGCCGATCATTCCCAACCTTTGACCATATCTGGCTTTCCTGGCCGTGGCGATCCTATATTGGGCCTAAATCAACATGATCGATCTTTAGATGGTTTGAAATATTCTATTTTAAATTATCCTTTAGGCTACGAGCAATACAAAGATGGAAAAGGCAAACGTTTGAATTTGGAGAAAGTACCATGGAAAATAGGTAAAACTGGTTTTAAGCTAAGTTAGTCAATTCGGAAATATATCCCATAATTTCAGATACCACATATCCCAGTTATGTAAAGGTCTTCAAAGCTCCCCATGGTGGAGAAGATGTCAGTGTTTATGCCTCAGGACCTTATGCCCATTTATTTACTGGCGTCCTAGAAGAGAGTACCATACCAATTATGGCTGCCTATGCTGCATGTATTGGCGATGGTCCTACAATGTGCGATGGATAATGAAATAAAGTAAAATGAAGAAGGATTCAATTCGCAAAAAATGGAATGTTTGAAGTATTTATGAATTTATGTGCGATTCATGCAAATAATTCAACATTCTTATAAAATAATTTCAATCCTTGCTTAATTTCAGTTCGCCCAAAATCCAATTTGTAATACGATATGAAAGCTTATGCAACCATAATTTGCCCAATATTAAGAACAATTTTCTTGACAATAAAAAAATTTTAGTTAAATAGTAACAACTTTTTTAAAAATTCGATTAGTCGACTTTTGGTCACTGTAGAATGTCATTTTCATATCGATTTAAGTACATATACAATCAAAAATCGATTAGTCGATTTTCGTGATTGTTTTCTACAAAAAGTCCATTAGGGAAAAGTCTATATTCCAATTTTGTCTATATTCAAATAATGCCTATTCAATCCATGCCAAAAATATGTTACACTTAGGTCCATATCTTCATATGTTTCCAATATGGAAAACAATCGTGATAAAGTAGTAAAACAGCTCTTTGTACTGGTATATTAGAGGTTCTCACTTCATCCCATCTGTTCTCTCGACATTGGAAATCAACATTGTTTGCTTTATTTACAATTAAGTACGAGTTTATTTTATTTCTGTCATTCTGTTGTCACTTTTCTAAGCGAACTTGACGCCGGTTTTTATTCTGTACTCATTAATTAGTTAATTCATTTTATTATAAACAAACAAACCAGTTTTCGATGCGATGTATTTTGGTTACGGCCATAAATACAACCACATTTTTTTTTTTGCATTATACTTAGGTCGTTCAGTTCAATCGAGCCAAAGCTGGTACACAATTTACCATGGGTAGCAATTAAAACGTATTGATTTTATTTTAATAATTAGGCGATAAGTTTTATATTGTATGTATATTTATAATTAAATTTTATATTTAAATATTAAGTTTATCTTGTAATGCTTGATATTTTTGAGGTTATACGTATTAAGAACGTTTTGATATAACATACGAGCACTGTTGCCACTCGAGCCATAAATAATCTACCAAATTTGGGAAAAAATTTTACTAATTTTTTATTTTATTTCTATAGAAAATTTTGTCAAAATTTTATTTCTGTAGAAAATTTTGTCAAAATTTTATTTCCATAGATTTTTTTTAGATTTTATTTCTAGAAAAAATTTATTTCTAAATAAAATTTTCTTATAATTATATGTCTATAGAAAATCTATTTTTATAGAAAATTTTCTCAAAATTATATTTCTATAGAAACTGTTGTCAAAATTATAATTCTATAGAAAATGTTGTCAAAATTTTATTTCTATAGAAAAATTTGTCAACATTTTATTTCTATAGAAAATTTTGTTAAAATTTTATTTCTATAGAAAATTTTTTAAAAATTTTATTTCTATAGAAAAATTGGTCAAATTTTATTTCTATAGAAAAATTGGTCAAAATATTATTTCTATACAAACATTGGTCAAAATTTTATTTCTATAGAAAATTTTTTAAAAATTTTATTTCTATAGATAAATTGGTAAAAATTTTACTTCTATAGAAAAATTGGTCCGTCCGTCTGTTGAAATCACGTTAACTTCCGAACGAAACAAGCTATCGACTTGAAACTTGGCACAAGTACTTGTTATTGATGTAGGTCGGATGGTATTGCAAATGGGCCATATCGGTCCACTTTTACGTATAGCCCCCACATAAACGGACCCCCAAATTTGGCTTGCGATTGCTCTAAGAAAAGCAAATTTCATCCGATCCGGATGACATTTGGTACATGGTGTTAGTATATGGTCTCTAACAACCATGCAGAAATTGGTCCACATCGGTCCATAATTATATATAGCCCCCATATAAACCGATCCCACGATTTGTCTTGCGGAGCCTCTAAGAGAAACAAATTTCATCTGACCCGGCAGAAATTTGGTACATGGTGTTACTATATGATCTCTAACAACCATGCAAAAATTGGTCCACATCGGTCCATAATTATATATAGCCCCCATATAAACCGATCCCACGATTTGGTTTGCGGAGCCTCTAAGAGAAACAAATTTCATCTGACCCGGCAGACATTTGGTACATGGTGTTAGTATATGGTCTCTAATTACCATGCAAAAATTTGTCCACATCGGTCCATCATTATATATAGCCCCCATATAAACCGACCCCACGATTTGGCTTGCAGAGCCTCTAAGAGAAGCAAATTTCATCCGATCCGGTTGAAATTTGGTACATGGTGTTAGTATATGGTCTCTAAACATCATGTAGAAATTGGTCCACATCGGTCCATAATTATATATAGCCACCATATAAACCGATCCCCGGATTTGGCTTGCGGAGCCTCTAAGAGAAGCAAATTTCATCCGATCCGGCTGGAATTTGCTACATGGTGTAAATATATGGTCTCTAATGACCATGCAAAAATTGGTCAACATCGGTCTATAATTATGTATAGCCGCCATATAAACCGATCCCCCGATTTGGCTTGCGGAGCCTCTAAGAGAAGCAAATTTCATCCGATCTGGCTGAAATTTGCGATTTGGCTTGCGGAGCCTCTAAGAGAAGCAAATTTCGATTGACCCGGCTGAAATTTGGTACATGGTGTTAGTATGTAGTCTCTAACAACCATGCAAAAATTGGTCCACATCGGTCCATAATTATATATAGCCCCCGATCACCAGATTTGACCTCCGGAGCCTCTTGGAAGACCAAAATTCATCTGATTCAGTTCAAATTTGATATGTGGTGTTAATATATGGCCTCAAACACCCATGCAAAAATTGGTCTAAATCGGTCCATATTTATATATAGGCCCCATATAAACCGATCCCCAGATTTGACCTCCGGAGCCCCTTGGAGGAGCAAAATTCATCCGATTCGGTTGAAATTTGGTACGTGATGTTAGTATATTGTATCCAACAACAATGAAGGAATTGGTTCATATCAGTCCATAATATATATAATTATATAAACCGATCCCCAGATTTGATCTCCGGTGCCTTATGGATTAGCAAAATTCATCCGATCTGGTTGAAATTTGATACGTGGTGGTAGTATGTAATATTTAACAACCATGCCAAAAGTGGTCCATATCAGTCCATAATCATATATAGCCCCATATAAATCGATCCCGAGATTTGCTCTTGGAAGAGCAAATTTCATCCGAGTCAGTTGAAATTTGGTACATTGTGCTAGTATATGGCCGTTAACAACCATACCTAACTAGGTCCATATCGTTCTATAGTTACATATAGCCCTCAGATAAATCGATCCCCAATCACACAAAAATTGGTCCATATAAAGTTCATAATTCTATATAGCCCCGATATAAGCGACCCTCATATTTCAATTCTGGCTCTCTACGTACCGTGCAAAAGTCCATGTCGATTTGTAATTATTTGTAGACTTACCTATACATAACTTTTTTGTTTAATATATACCACGTATGGACTAACTCACAATTTAGAAAACGATGTTAAGAAGTTTTAGGAGACCACAACCCAAGTAATTCGATTGTCTATCGTAGAAGTTTCTACGCAATCCATGGTGGAGGGTACATAAGATTCAGCCTGGCCGAACTTACGGCCGTATATACTTGTTTTTATAAAAAAATTTTATCGATTTTATTTCTATAAAAATTTTGTAAAAATTTTATTTCTAAAGAAAATGTTGTCATAATTTTATATCTATAGAACATTTTTTCAAAAATTTATTTCTGTATAAAATTTTATCAAAATTTTATTTCTATAGAAAATGTTATCAAAATTTTATTTCTATCGAAAATTTTGTCAATATTTTATTTCTATAAAAATTTATGTCACAATTTTATTTCTATACAAAATTTTTCACAATTTTATTTATGTAGAAATTGTTGTCAACATTTTTTTTCTCTAGAAACATTTGTCAAAATTTTATGTCAATAGAAAATTTTGTCAAAATTTTATATCTTTATACAATTTTATTTCTATAGTAAATTTTGTTAAACTTTTATTTCTATAGAAAATTTTGTTACAATTTTTTTCTATAGAAATTTTGTCAAAATTTTATTTCTATAGAAAATTTTATCAAAATTTCATTTCTATAGAAAACTTTGTCAAAATTTTATTTCTATGGAGACTTTTATAGATTTTATTTCTATAGAAATTCTGTCATAATTTGATGTCTATAGAAAATTTTGTCAACATTTTATTTCTATAGAAAATTTTTTAAAAAATTTATTTCTGTAGAAAATGTTATCCAAACTTTATTTCTATAGAAAATTGTGTTACAATTTTATTTCTGTAAAAAATTGTGTCACAATTTTCTTTTTGTAGAAAGTTTTTCAAAATTTTATTTCTACAGAAAATTTTGTTAAAATTTTTTTTTCTATAGAAAACTTTGTCAAAATTTTATTTCTATTGAAAATTTTGTCAAAATTTTATTTCTGTAGAAAATTGTGTTACAATTTTATTTCTATAGAAGTTTTGATCAAAATTTTATTTATGTAGAAGAGTTGGTCAACATTTTATTTCTATAGAAAAGTTTGTTAAAATTTTATTTCTATAGAAAACTTTGTCAAAATTTTATATTTTTTTATATAGACAATTTTGTCAAAACATTATTTCCGTAGAAGAATTGGTCAACATTTTATTTCTATAGAAAGTTTGGTAAAAAACTAATTGCTATAGAAAACTTAGCACAATTATAAATCTATAGAAAATTTTGTCAAATCTATATGCCTGTAGAAAAGTTTATCAAAATTTTATGCAAATTTTTTTCTATAGAAAATTTTGTCAAAATTTTATTTTTATAGAAAATTTTTATTTCTATAGAAAATTTTGTCAATTATTTATTTCTATAGAAAATTATGTCACAATTTTATTTATGTAGAAAGTGTTGCCAACATTTTTTTTCTGTAGAAAAATTTGTCAAAATTTTATGTCTATAGAAAATTTTGTCAACATTTTATTTCTTTAGAAAATTTTGTCAAAATTTTATTTCTATAGAAAATTTTGTCAAAATTTCATTTGTATAGAAAATTTTGTCAAAATTGTATTTCTATGGAGACTTTTATATAGATTTTACTTCTATAAAAATTTTGTCATAATTTGATGTATATAGAAAATTTTGACAAAGTTTTATTTCTATAGAATTTTTTTCAACAATTTATTTCTGTAGAAAATTTTATCCAAATTTTATTTATATAGAAAATTGTGTCACAATTTTATTTCTATAAAAAAATGTGTCAAAATTTTATTTATGTAGAAAGTTTTGTCAACATTTTATTTTTACTGAAAAATTTGTCAAAATTTTATTTCTATAGAATTTTTTTCAAAAATTTATTTCTGTAGAAAATTTTATCCAAATTTTATTTCTATAGAAAATTGTGTTACAATTTTATTTCTATAGAAGTTTTGATCAAAATTTTATTTATGTAGAAGAGAGGTCAACACTTTATTTCTATAGAAAATTTGGTCAACATTTTTTTTTTCTATAGAAAATTTTGTCAAAATTGTATTTCTGTAGAAAATCTTGTCAAAATTTTATTTCTGTAGAAGAATTGGTCAACATTTTATTTCTGTAGAAAGTTTGGTAAAAAATTTATTGTTATAGAAAATTTAGCAAAATTGTAAATCTATAGAAAATTTTGTCAAATCTATATGCCTGTAAAAAAGTTGGTCAAAATTGTATGTCTCTAGAAAAATTTGACATATTATTTTCATAGAATCTTTTGTCAATTATTTTTTCTATAGAAAATTTTGTCAAAATTTTATTTCTATAGAAAATTTTGTCAAACTATTATTTCTAAAGAAAATTTTGCCATGTGTTTCCAAAAGAATATTTTGTCAAAATTATATATGTATAGAAATTTTTGTCAAAATTGTATTTCTTGTCATAATTTGATGTATATAGAAAATTTTGACAAAGTTTTATTTCTATAGAATTTTTTTCAACAATTTATTTCTGTAGAAAATTTTATCCAAATTTTATTTATATAGAAAATTGTGTCACAATTTTATTTCTATAAAAAAATGTGTCAAAATTTTATTTATGTAGAAAGTTTTGTCAACATTTTATTTTTACTGAAAAATTTGTCAAAATTTTATTTCTATAGAATTTTTTTCAAAAATTTATTTCTGTAGAAAATTTTATCCAAATTTTATTTCTATAGAAAATTGTGTTACAATTTTATTTCTATAGAAGATTTGATCAAAATTTTATTTATGTAGAAGAGAGGTCAACACTTTATTTCTATAGAAAATTTGGTCAACATTTTTTTTTTATATAGAAAATTTTGTCAAAATTGTATTTCTGTAGAAAATCTTGTCAAAATTTTATTTCTGTAGAAGAATTGGTCAACATTTTATTTCTGTAGAAAGTTTGGTAAAAAATTTATTGTTATAGAAAATTTAGCAAAATTGTAAATCTATAGAAAATTTTGTCAAATCTATATGCCTGTAAAAAAGTTGGTCAAAATTGTATGTCTCTAGAAAAATTTGACATATTTTTTTCATAGAATCTTTTGTCAATTATTTTTTCTATAGAAAATTTTGTCAAAATTTTATTTCTATAGAAAATTTTGTCCATAGAAAATTTTGTTAAACTATTATTTCTAAAGAAAATTTTGCCATGTGTTTCCAAAAGAATATTTTGTCAAAATTATATAAGTTAACACATTCCAGTCCCCACAAACCACTGTACTACTCTGCTTCACAACTACACGTGCCGCTAACTCAGCATTTTGCAATCCATTGCGAAACTGCAATGCGATATCTTCCCATGGATATTGAACCTGTGCACCAGACGCACTGTCAGCATTGTATACCTGTGGGAAAGGTATTTCACAACCTAATATTTGCGTCGCTGCCAACAACTGGAGGTTTGGAGAGAACGAATGGACTTAGCACACGGCAGAGTTGTTCGGGAACGGTTACGGTTTGGTTCAGATTGTCACTCTAGTTGTTTAAATTTTATCTAATAAATTTTGTTCCTTTTTATTATAATTAAATCCTAGTGTAATTAATTTTAATCGTCGGCAGTGGTAGCCGACTTGTTATTTTTTTAAAGTCCAAAGGACAAAATAATTTAACTGGCGCCCGAGCAGCAGGATCCTCGCGAAGGTCCTTGCAAATAAATAATTGCAAATATTAAAAAAATTGGTGTAGTGAAAAGTGTTACAGTAAATAAAAAGTGAACAACATAGTTTAATTAAATTAATTCTAATCTGAAATAAAAATAAAATTGAAAGTATAAAAAAGAAATGTTGGTAAATTGAGAAGTGTTACAGTAAATAAAAGTAAATTAATTCTAATCTGAAATAAAAATAAAAATTGAAAGTATAAAAAAATGTTGGTAAATTGGGAAGTGTCACAGTAAATAAAAGTGAACAATACAGTTGAAGTAAATTACTTCTAATCAAAACGGACATAAAAAAATTGAAAATTTCTACTAAAAGTTGGCTTTAGTGAACATTTTGAATATAAAAATTCAGTGTGTACAAAAGGTGGAAGGAAATAGTAAAAAGCCGCCTTCAAAAGAAAAAAAAAGAGGAAAGTGGTTCCAGGAACACGAAAAAATTTTTGATCCCTTTTTCGCTATGCAATTTTGGCATATTTGTATGTAAGTACTCTAAATATTTTTATAAATTATTGATACACCATGGAAGAATTGCAAAGAAATGTGACTCAGATAACTGGTGCAGTGAATGCTCTTCTGGAGAAAATCACTGCACTAGAGAGAAAAGTGGCGCATTTGGATGCTTTGAATGCCGCAACAGCTGCGGCAGCAAATAGCGAACACTTAAGTACGATACAGGAAGAGGTGGTACGGACTCCCGCTACCATCGAGGACATTAGGGAAATCAGTCGTCTTCCTGACTGCGTTAAAGAACTTCAGGTCTTCGATGGGAATCCAGTACAATATGTGTCCTGGGTCCATTCTGTTGAGACCATTTTATCTGATTTTTCTGTGGTAAAAGATAAACCAATTTATGGAGCGATTCTTCAACACATTAGACAAAAAGTGAGGGGTGCAGCTGACTCTGCACTCATTTCATACAATATTTTTGACAGTAATTGGTCCAGGATGAAAGAGTGCTTGTCCCTCCACTACGCGGACAAAAGGGACATCCGCACTCTAGAGCATCAGTTGCACCGCCTAAGTCAAAGAGGAATGAAAGTCGACGAATTCTACGCTAAGGTCAATCACCAATTTTCGTTAATCATAAACAAGATAAAAACCGAATCTTACTCGGAAGAGACTGTCGGGGTGCTTGTAGAAACTTACCGCAATAGAGCGTTAGATGTTTTCATTCGGGGTCTCAGTGGAGACATGTCAAAAATGCTACTCATACAACGCCCAAAGACTTTGCCTGAGGCATATTCGGCGTGTTTAGAGATTCAGAATGTTGACTTTAGAAATTCTTCAATTCACAACCCTTCAGTTAATAATCGAGTTTCGATACCAATAAACTCTCTACCCAGTGCTACCTCTTATCAGGCTAAGAACAAGCCTCTACAATTGCCACCGAAACCGCATTGGCATTCTCAACACAATCGCCATCAGAATCTCGCAGATCATCGGCAACCACAGCGAGGAAATCACAACAATAATAATTTATCGTCGTATCCTCCTGTAGAGAAAATGGAGGTAGACCCTTCTGTGCAGACAAGGAATGTGAATTATATGAATAGACCCAATCCTTTTAAACGGGGGTCTACGTCAGGAAATTATCCTCGCAAACAACAAAGGCTTTATCATACTGTTGCAGAAGGGGAAGAAAGACAGGACATACGTGAAGATGCTGACCAACAATCACCAAGAGACGAGAAACCCGAGGGTTTTTTAGAGTCCGGCCATCTAGCGTACCATACATAGAGTATGTCCTATCAGATGGTCGGGTACTTGACTTCTTAATTGACACTGGCGCAAATAAGAATTACATCAAAGAAGAGATAGTCGAAAAAAGTATTCCTGTAACAAAAGTATTTGAAGTGGCATCTGTCGGGGGTATCGTGACTGTTAAGAACAAATCTCAATTAAAAATATTTAATAGCATCGGAAATGTAACAATGATTGACTTTTTCGTATTACCTAATTTAGGCAATTTTTCTGGTATTATTGGGGATGATACCTTGAGGGAAGTAGGAGCAATTATTGACAGGAAAAATGACCTCCTTATAATAGGAAAATACAAAATCCCTCTCAAAGCGCGTGCCTCGTCAGATGTATTTTTGACTATAGGTGAGAATTTACCTCATCGAGCTCACGACAAAATTAATTCTCTGTTGGTAAAATACTCCAAACTTTTCGAGCCACTTAGTGGTAATGAGCTGGTGGATACGAATATACGGGCAGAGATAAAGACATCAATCTCTGAACCTGTCTATAGTAAGTGTTACCCGTACCCAACATGTATGAGAAATGAGGTAGAGAAACAGGTGAACGAATTGCTTGAGGGTGGAATAATACGTCCATCTAAAAGCCCATACAACTCCCCAATTTGGATTGTCCCAAAGAAATCGAAACCGAATGGGGAAAGACAATACCGTATGGTTATTGACTATAAAAGACTAAATTCTGTGACGATAGCTGACACATACCCTATCCCCGACATTAATGCGACTCTCTGTAGCCTCGGCCAGGCTAACTATTTTACAACAATAGATCTTACATCAGGTTTTCACCAAATACCAATGAAAGATTCTGATATCTCGAAGACAGCATTTTCGACTATGAACGGAAAATATGAATTTCTGCGACTTCCGTTTGGTCTAAAAAATGCGCCGGCGATCTTTCAAAGAATGATAGACGACGTTTTGAAACAGTATATTGGTAAAATTTGTTATGTGTATATAGACGATATAATTGTATTTGGTAAAACTATAGAAGAACATCTAGATAATGTGGAAAAAGTGTTCTCGCGTCTAATGGACGCCAATCTTAAAGTGAATCTTGAAAAGACATGCTTCCTGGAAAGGGAAGTTGAATTCCTCGGTTATGTAATAACTCCCGAGGGTGTACGGGCCGATCCGAAAAAGATAGAGGCGATAAAGATGATTTTGCCACCACAAAACCTTAAGGAATTAAAAAGCTTCCTTGGCATGACATCGTATTACAGAAAATTTATAAAAGATTATGCCAAGGTGGCGAAACCACTGACTAATTTGACTAGGGGGGATAATGCACAGATACGAGCTAATGCCTCGAAAAAAGTGAAAGTAGAATTAGATGAAGAGGCTTTACAAGCGTTTAATGAATTGAAACGGCTATTAATTTCTGCTGACGTTTTGGCGTTCCCTGATTTTGGGAAGCCTTTCAACCTGACAACGGATGCATCAGACTATGCAATTGGAGCGGTACTTTCGCAGGGCTCTATTGGCGATGACAGACCTATTGCATACATTTCACGTTCTCTTAACAAGTCAGAAGAAAATTACGCCACCAATGAGAAAGAACTCTTGGCCATCGTTTGGGCGCTGGATAATTTACGATCGTACCTTTATGGCACGAAAAAGATTAGGATATATACTGACCATCAACCCTTAACTTTTTCATTGAGTAATCGGAATTATAACGCAAAACTTAAACGATGGAAAGCGCGTATAGAAGAGTACAACGTTGAATTGATTTACAAGCCAGGAAAAACGAATGTGGTCGCCGATGCACTCTCCCGTCTTAGAACGGAAGTGAACGCACTCACAGACTCCATAGTTGCCCAACCAGCATCCTCGATAAATGACCCAAACAATACATCTGAAACGGACACAGCATCCGAAGTCACAATTTACTCAGCGGAACAGGATAGTTCCGATTTAATACCACACGTCGAGTCTCCGATAAACGTCTTTAGAAATCAGATAATAATACGACAGGGAACTAATTTTGAATGTAAAGAGGAACCCCACAGTGGATACAAACGATTTTTTATAACCATACCTGTAATAAATTGTGAAAATCTCGCAAGTGTTCTCAGAAGAATTTTGAATCCAAATGTTATAAATGGCATTAAAATCCCAGAAAATGTTATTTCTATTGTGAATAATGTCTATTTAAATAATTTTTTCAAGTACAAAATACGAATAACGCAACGAATGGTAGAGGATGTGACTTTAGCAGATAGGGTGTTCGATATCATTGAAAAGGAACACAGGCGAGCCCATCGTAACGCTCGCGAAAACAGAGAACAGATCCTTGAGAAGTTTTATTTCCCTGCCATGTCAAAACAAATTAGGGATTACATTAATAAATGTGAGACCTGCAAGAAAAATAAATATGATAGACATCCTTCTAAACCTCATATGCAACCTACACCTATACCTAATTACCCTTGCGAGATTGTCCACATAGATATTTTTGAAATAGAGAAGCAAAAATATCTTAGTTGCATTGACAAATTTAGCAAATTTGCGAAATTATTTCCCATAAAAAATAAATCTTCACCACATTTAAAGACTAAACTCACAATCGCCCTTCATTATTTTACTGTCCCTCGTGTCCTTGTAATGGACAACGAACGTGGGTTTTTGACCCCACTGGTCCTTAATTACATCCGTTCCCTAGGAATCGAAATTTACCAGACCCCTACACAGAGAAGCGAGGCCAATGGTCAGGTAGAAAGGTTACATTCAACCTTGATTGAGATATATCGCTGTCTTTGCACAGAACTGCCTAAAGTAACACCTAAGGAACGTATTGCGATTACCGTAGATAGGTACAACAACACCATACATTCCGTAACGAAGCGGAAGCCAGCAGACGTCTTCCTAAATAGGACAGCTAGGATAAATTATCAAAGTATAGCTAATTTTAGGGAAAAGACGTATGAGGACATCAAGGCTCTTTTACTACATGAGCAAGAGTCTAGAAATGCTCGCAATAACATGACTCGATCTCCTCCTCGTGACTTCAATGTTGGTGACGAACTGTTCATCGCCAACAAACAAATTAAAGGTAAGGAAAAACCAATATACAAAAAAGAAACCGTTTCTGAGAATAGAAACACATCTATTATCACAGAAAGTGGAAAAAAATTCCACAAATCAGATATAAAAAACATAAATAATTGAAAAAGCCTTCATGGCAAAACAAAGTTATGCAAAGAATCAAATGAAAAACAAGCCTAAGTAAAAAGGCAACAACTAAAATTATATCATTGCAAAATACGTCACCATGACTCAAAAAACAATATTAATTACAATGACCCAAAGGGAATATAAAAGCCTAAATATAGAGGCAAAACAAAAAAAAATTAAATTTACTCTTTACAAATTATGAAATTGCCTAACATAATTAAAAGGCAAACAATGCAAACAAAATTACAAAACGATATGAAAATACAATCACAATTTTATAATGGAAATTTTAGCGATTATGTGGTCAAGAGGTTAGATGGCTCATGCATAGATATCTAGCCCCAGCGGTCTGGGTTCAAATTGTTCAATATTTGTAGTCGACCCGTCGCATTGGTTCAATTCCAGTTCACTCGGTGGTCCGAGGGGCGGCACTCGTCGTGGTTCAACTCCACCGGGAATCTATTGGCTTTAATTGACGGTGAAGGTACTCATGCCATGAGTAGGCCTATGCTGGCTAATGTATACGGCTAAAAGGGACTAACATGAGCCTTCCTATGTCATCTGAGTTCACGCCTGCATTCCAAGAATAGTCGCTAAAATCATATTTACTGATCAAAATACCCAATGAGGTAAAACATATAACGCCCAAAAGAGGCATACAAAACCAAATAACTGCCTAAAATGGCATACAAGAAAACGAACATAATGCCCAAAGAGTGGCACAAAACAGAAAATAAATCAAATAACGCCCCAAAGAGGCGCACAAAAAATAAGAAATAAAATAATTGCTGAATAAGGCATACAAGATACCCAAAGATTAACAATAGAAATCCCATTCTAACCCTGCTAACACACTGAAAAAAGTTACTAACAAAAATATAACAATCCCCTATTAAAACGTTAACATTTCATTTTACTAAACACTTTTCACTCCAACACATTGTATTCCGTCTTCCCGAACTCCTCTCACTAACAATAACAAGTACTAACAAATTGCTACTAACCATATTAATATAGGAACATTTTAGTAATTTAGATTAAATCTCCACAGAATATAAAATCATTTTCAAAATTTTTTTTAAGATAAGACAGAATGTTAAAATTTCGGTTAAAGAATTTGACTTTTCGTTGTATGATTTATAACTTCAAATATTATATTTTCGAATTATTTTCCAAATTTAGTGACTATGCATTTGTTAAAATTTTGGCTCAAATTTTTTTTGATATGCTTGTACATTTATAATTTTTAGCTAAACTAGAATATATAATTTTTATATCATGAACCTATTCTAATAGTCCCAAATCATTTACCAAAATTTTATAGAATAAGAATTTGTTAAAATTTCGGCACAACATTTTTATATCTCAAACAAACTGTATAAATTATGTTAATAGTTTTAAGTTTATTTTTTATTTGCATGATCGATTTTGTCAATAGATTATAATTATTTCTTAGGATTCGCCTCTGTGCAATCGCACAAGCTTATGTGACATTCAATCTGGACTCGCCTATTTTAACAATTCGTGACGGATATGGTTGGGTGATTAACGGAAAGTTCAAAATAAATTCATAGCATCGACTTGCAGCACTATGAGGATGTATTGAATCGATTGGACGAAGAAAACAACAAAATGAATGAGACCACAGGTTTGGAGGATATTATAGCATTCCAGCTAAAAACAAAAAAAAAAAACCGGCGCTCAACTTGATGAGCTGAAGGGACCCAAAGTCAAGAAACAAAAACGTTCAATCAATTGGATTGGCTCAGCTTGGAAGTGGATAGCTGGATCTCCTAATGCAACAGACTGGAATCAAATCCTACGAAGCCAGGACGCACTTGCTTCTAACAACGATCAGAATCCAAAGTCGAATTACTTAAAGATGACACAATATTCTTGGACAACTTCAACAATACCATCTGGTCCAATGGAACGTCCCATCACCTTGATGGATCCTTCATTCTCCAAATGGAAAACGAATCATTGACAATAAATAATAAAATGTATTGGAGTACGAGTAGTTCTGAAGTACAAGTTCTCCCACCAGTACTTACCACCATCGCCAACAAGAGCATATCTCTGAATCTCAATCTTGTTCATGAAATGGCTTCCACTAATATACGACTTTTGGGCTACCTAAACGAGAGAACGACATGGTTCATGATGCCAGGATCTTTGATCCTATTTGTAGTAATGGTGCTTATTTGTGTAACTTGGAGGAAGCTAACATCTCAGAAAAAACTACCGGAAATTAACTTGTCTGTATTGCAACAAAGTAACTCCTCATATCCTGATCTGCGGGACGCAGATTTTTAGAGGGGGAAGAGTTAACACATTCCAGTCCCCACAAACCACTGTACTACTCTGCTTCACAACTACACGTGCCGCTAACTCAGCATTTTGCAATCCATTGCGAAACTGCAATGCGATATCTTCCCATGGATATTGAACCTGTGCACCAGACGCACTGTCAGCATTGTATACCTGTGGGAAAGGTATTTCACAACCTAATATTTGCGTCGCTGCCAACAACTGGAGGTTTGGAGAGAACGAATGGACTTAGCACACGGCAGAGTTGTTCGGGAACGGTTACGGTTTGGTTCAGATTGTCACTCTAGTTGTTTAAATTTTATCTAATAAATTTTGTTCCTTTTTATTATAATTAAATCCTAGTGTAATTAATTTTAATCGTCGGCAGTGGTAGCCGACTTGTTATTTTTTTAAAGTCCAAAGGACAAAATAATTTAACTTATATGTATAGAAATTTTTGTCAAAATTGTATTTCTATAGAAAAAATTTTTAAAGTCCTATGTCTATAGAAAATTTGGCAAAATGTTGTTTCTATAGGAAGTTTCGTAAAAATTTTATTTCTATAACAAATTTTGACAAAATTTTATTTCTGTAGGAAATTTTGACAAAATTTTATTTCTATAAAATATGGTATGGAATTATTTCATGAAGCATTTCACCACGACCAAGATTATATACTTTGTGGGTTTTCAAGTCATTAAATTTTTTTATGATGACCAAATTTTTGCTGTAATTGTTCATATTAAGACACATATGTTACCATATAATCTATGTACACAATATCAGTAACTACTTTTAACTAATTACATCTGGAGCGTAGACAACCAACTAGACAAACTGACAGACAGGTGTCTGTGAATAAAGCACATGCACACACACACATGCATACACATCCTGATGGTGTCACAACACGTACACAGGCTTAGAACAATCATACATCGCACATGTTCAAAAACATCTGGTGAAAATATCCTGTATAAAGGATATCATGCAACCAGATGCCCACATGCAAGCATCTAAAGTTTTCTATCTTGTATTTAATTTTGTTAAACTAAATAGTAATTAAGATGGAAAGTTCGTTTATTTCAGATTAAACATTGAAATGCAATTATGTATGTTATAAAACAAGCTATGATGCGTAAGTTGTGAAATGGATTTCGCTCGATTTAGTGAAGTAAGTGTTAGTATTATATCCTAAACTACATAGTTTGATCTGCACAAACAGTTTCTCTTCCGAAAGGTTTTTTTTTTTTGAGACCCCATAAGATATATACCGATCGACTTCGAATCACCTCCCTAGTCGATCTAGCCCTTGTTGTCCGTCCGTCCATGTTTTTGGTGTTCGCAGGATTCCGGTCTCATTTATTAACCGATTTTGAAGAAGGTTAGGTTAGGTTAGGTGGCAGCCCGATGTATCAGGCTCACTTAGACTATTCAGTCCATTGTGATACCACATTGGTGAACTTCTCTCTTATTTTGATGAAACTTGTTTGTTTTGGCATAAGGATGGACGCTATTGAATCGAATCAAATTTAGATTTAATTCCCATATATACAGTGAGAGACAATACAATGGAAACTTTAAATTATATTTTAATTCTTTATGATTGTATTTTTGTATTGTTTGTTTATTTATTATTTTTGTGTATTTAAACAAAAATATTGTTTATTTAAACAAAAATAAAATATTAATACACAAACAAAAAGAATTGAAAGAAAAGCAAAAATGTCATCGTATTCATTTGTATGTTATTGGCAAAACAATGGAAACGTTTGTAATAAAAAAGAAAAAACAAACAAATCTTCACTCAAAAAAAAGTGAACTCTCTATTTCACTAAAGCCAATTTAACTTTATTTTAGTTCATGGAATTATTATGTTTGGTGAAAGTTTCCTTTACTCTAATAATTTTTTGTGTACGTTAGTTAGATTAACTAAAACCGAGGAAAAAATATACTCAAATGAAGCATAAAGATTAACTAAATTCGTGTCTTCCACAAAATAGTTCAGAATTTCTTTAAATTTGTAAATTTTACCAAAACTGGGTCCATCATGAACTTCGTATGTCACTAAAGACATTCTTGCAATTTTAAACTCCAAGTTTTTCCTTCAAACTACAAAATTTTCTTTAACAAGTGAAAAAACTAATAAATTTTCTTGAATTTGTCGAAAAATATTTACTTATTTTTATGACATCGGCGTGATGCCAACGTTTGTAATACTGCTTAGTTAAAATTTTCTACAAATATTCAAAATTTTCTAAAATTAACCGAAAGTTTTCTTCCTGGTGGGTTCACTGTTTTTTCAGTGTTGTATTAAATTTCCCTTATTTTTGATCATAGCATTAGAAACCTTTTCCCACTCCGAAGTAACAGCTTCTATAAGATCTGATTTGTTAGTGTAATTGCGGGTCCTAATTTTGACCTATTTCCCACAGACTTTCTATGGGGGTTTAAATCTGGGGATTGGGCAGAACATTTCAAAATTTTAACTGTATGTCGAAAATAGCCACTCTGTAACAATCTTGGAAATGTGTGTTTGGGACATTGTCACGTTGGAACCTCCACGCTAGCGGCATGTTTTCATCAGGCAAATGGAAACATGATATCATTCAAGATTTGTTTATAGCCAATTCCAGTAAGGGTATCTTTAATGGCATGAAGTGGGCCCGTTCCTTGGCCTGAAAAACAACTCAACATCATTATGGTATATTACCAGTGCCAATGATAATGTTTTTTTTTGCTGGACCGAAACACTAAGGACCTGCTTCATTTCCCCGAGCTGATGAAGCAGGTCCTTAATGTTACCGTTCAGCAAAAAAAAAAAAAAACCTACAGTCCGACCAGCAAAAAACCTATAGTCCGACGAATAATTATAAATTATTCTAAAAATTTTCATTGAATACTAATGTTTTTATACCCACCAACATAGAATTCAGTTTGAAAATATTTTCTATAGAAATAAAATTTTGACAAAATTTTCTATAGAAATAAAATTTTGACAAAATTTTCTATAGAAATAAAATTTTGACAAAATTTTCTATAGAAATAAAATTTTGACAAAATTTTCTATAGAAATAAAATTTTAACAAAATTTTCTATAGAATTAAAATTTTAACAAAATTTTCTATAGAAATAAAATTTTGACAAAATTTTCTATAAAACTACAATTTTAACAAAATTTTCTATAAAAATAACATTTTGACAACATTTTCTATAGAAATAAAATTTTGGTAGATTATTTTTGGCTCGAGTGGCAACCACGATTATGAACCAATATGGTCCAATTTTTGTGTGATTGAGGATCGGCTATATATAAGTATAGACCGATATGGACCAATTTTGGAATGGATGTTAGCGGCCATATACTTACACCACGTTCCAAATTTGAACCGGATCGGATGAATTTTGCTCCTCCAAGAGGCTCCGGAGGTCAAATCTGTAGAACGGTTTATATGGAGGCTATATATACTTATGGACTGATATGGACCAATTTCTGCATGGTTGTTAGAGACCATATACCAAAACAATGTACCAAATGTCATCCGGATCGGATGAAATTTGCTTCTCTTAGAGGCTCCGCAAGCCAAATCTGGGGATCGGTTTATATGGGGGCCATTAGCGTAGCTAGGGGCTATAGCCCCCCTAGAAAAAAATTAATAGACTGAACTTCAGTTCGATTCATGTTTTATTTTATAAAAATTAATAAAAAATCAGACTTCAATATAACTCGACAATTAATTTATAAAAAAGTAACTAAAAGTAGTTCCACACTTTTTCCCAGCAAAAAAAATTTTGTGTTGTGTTTCTAAAAGCACAACTGTAAAATCACTTCCAAAAATGTCTTCACAAAGAAGTTAATTATTTTAAATACGCAGGAAGTTGTTTTGATTCAATTTTTTATAACTCACTTTTTCTTTAATGGGTATTTTTTTTTTTTTGTTTTTAATGGGTTGTTGTTGTAACAGTTTATTGTGATTTCATCCATTTTTATGTTATACGCTTTGATATTCAGCTTATGGCCAGATCGAGGAACTCTGCGACGTGTTGTGTTTTTAATGGGTAATTTTTTTGTAATGGATTAAAAAAGAGTAAAAGTTTATAAAATGGTACAAATTTTTGAAATTTTGCCGCAAAAATGCTAATCCATTCTAGAAAATTTTAATATTTTAATAATTTTTGAAAATATTCGATAAACAAGCTTTATAATGCATTAAAAATCATAAAAACTTTTATTCGGGAAAATATCACAAATTCATCTTATAGTAAAGAAACCAACTTGCAATTTAGAAGACAATGTTAGGAAATAAAATCGGCAACTGCCACCACAATGCAAAGTCGTAAATAGGTTTTCAAATTCTGGGGGGGGCTAAAATTTTTCTGGGGGGGTCTAAGCCCCCTCCCCAGAGGCCTTCCTACGCTTATGATGGGGGCACTATATAATTATGCACCGATGTGGACCAATTTTTGCATGGTTGTTAGATACCATATTCTAACACCATGTACCAAATTTCAGCTGGATCGGATGAAATTCGCTTCTCTTAGAGGATTCGCAAGCCAAATTTGGGGGTCCGTTTATATGGGGGCTATACGTAAAAGTGGACCGATATGGCCCATTTGCAATACCATCCGACCTACATCAATAAAAACCAGGGATCCGGAGCGGTCCATTTTTTCCGCTCCGCTCCGGAGAAAAAAAAACCGCTCCGCTCCTCGCTCCGCTCCGAGAAAAAAAAAATCGCTCCGCTCCTCTTCGAGAATATTATAGTACAAACATTGTATTATTTGTTCAATTGAGTTTTATTTTATTTAGAAAAATCGGGCGGTACATATATGGGAGCTATAGCTAAATCTGAACCGATTTCGATGATTTTTTGCACATATAGTTAGTGCTATAGAAGATTACATTTCGCCAACTTTGAGTAAGATCGGTTGATAAATAAGGGTTTTATGACCTAATTTGACAAAATCGGGCGATACATATATATGGGACCTATATCTAAATCTGAACCGATTTCGATGAAATTTTCAGACTTAAAGGGTGATACAGAAGATTATTTTGTGCTAAATTTGATGACGATCGGTTAGTAAAAAAGTGCAACGTGACCCCATTTGTCGAAATCGGGCAATACATATATATGGGAGCTATATCTAAATTTGATCCGATTTCTTCCAAATTCAATAACGTTCGTCCTTGTGCCCAAAAAACTCCCTGTACCAAATTTCATCAAAATCGGTTAATAATTGCGACCGAAATCCTGTGAACAACAAATACATGGACAGACGGACGGACGCCAAGCGCTAGATCGACTCAGGAGGTGATTCTGAGTCGATCGGTATATATTTTATGGGGTCTAAAATCAATATTTCTTTTAGGCACATTTTTTGACAGATCAAACTTATTATACCCTAACCACTATGTGGTTTAGGGTATAATGACTTTAAAACAATATGTTGAAAAATTTTATTAATTTTGAAGATTTTTTCAGAAATATTAAATCCATTTTGACTTCATTAAAACGAAATTTGCATTCATGTTAGGATACACATTTTTATGTCGAATCACTTAGCTATAAGGACAAACAGACTTCATTGAAAAGTTTAGAGACTTTTAGACAAGGAAAAACTTTTTTTCAGAGAAATACGTCTTCTATTCTAAGCAAAATTCGTATTCGTATTTTAAGCATGTGAAATATTTGGCCTCCCGACAATATTCTTTGCGGTGCACCATCTACTATTTAATATGTGATAGAAACCAAATTTATGAAAATGGACCAAAATGGACCAAATTCTGTTTGGTCTGACCATCGGACTAAATTTAAAAATTAGAAATCTTTTGGACCAATTTTGGTCCGATCGGACCAAAACGGCAACGCTGATTGGAATTGAAAGTCTATACACAGAGTATAAGTAACTACTCTCCGAAAGTTTTTTTTTTGTTTTGCAACAGACGTAGAGAAGAGGTTTTGTTATATTTGTAATGTGTGTGTGTGTATGTTTATGTTTGCAACAACCTCCATCGACATCAGTCCGTGGTATACCTACGAATATTCTTACTCAGATCTAGTGTTACCTAATTTCGCTTTTTTCCCCTTTATTGTATAATAAATGTATATGCGCACATTTTTCAACCAAAATTGAAAATATCCATAATTTTAATTAAATTTTCGAGAACTAATATCAGAAATAAGACAATGCTAGGATATAGTACAATAGTAAAGCAAATATGAATGTCCTTACACTGAAAAAAAGTTATTTTTAATTTTTTTAGATTTTTTTTCGTCAGTTGTTATCAAAATCCTTTAAAAACGAGTTAACGAGTTATTTTTTTTCCATATTAAGACTCGACTTCAAGTAGAAATTATGCTATGTTTCAAGTAAAAAGCGTCTTTAAAATAAAGTGTTGAAAAACATGTCTTATTTTTTAACGATTTTTTGCTTTGTAGGCAAGATGCAAAAAGGAAACAAATTTAAAGACAATTTTATTAATTTTAAAGAATTTTTCTTAATTATTAAAGTCACGTTGACCTTACCTCAAAAATTGTATCTTTCATGTTATGATACACATTTTTAAGTAAAATCACTTAATTATAAGGACAGTACAACTTCATTCAAAAGTTTATTGCCTTTTGGACAAGAAAAAAAACTTTATTTTAGAGAAATGCGTCTTCCATGTTAAGCAAAATTTGCATTCTTATTCTAAGGACATGGAATCTTTGACTTCACGACAATATTTTTTTCAGTGAAGAAAATAAAAAATTATATATAAATAAGATCGTTTAATTGCATTTATTTGACGTTCATTACAACCATCTTTGTAGTAATACGGGATGAAATTTATCGAAAGTACTGTTGTTACTTTTACAACACATACTAGAGATATATTTTGACATTTGCCGTTTTTGAAAACAATTACTAAAAAAACACGTTGTGTTTTCCCCAATGTACGTACGTACAAAAATACATATCGTACATTTTAAACGTTTGCTCACACTACGTACTAGCTAAATTTGAAATTACCTACACAGTGTAATTTCAAAGTTACACATTTCATTCAAGTAATATTTTATTCGGAGCGGAGCGGTTTTTCATTTGGAAACCGCTCCGCTCCCGCTCCGCTCCGGATTTTAGAAATGCCGCTCCCGCTCCGGCTAAAAAAGGGCTTGCTCCGCTCCGCTCCGGATCCCTGATAAAAACTACTTGTGCGAAGTTTCAAGTCGATTGCTTGTTTCGTTCGGAAGTTAGCGTGATTTCAACAGACGGACGGACGGACATGCTTAGATCGACTCAGAATTTCTCCACGACCCAGAATATATACATTATGGGGTCTTAGAGCAATATTTCGATGTGTTACAAACGGAATGACACAGTTAATATACCTCCATCCTATGGTGGAGGGTATAAAAAAAATATATTGCTTTAAAGCAAAACGATTTTCCATACGTTGAGGAAAATGTATAAGCCATACGAAATTGCCAAATTAAAGAAATGTTTTTTTTTTTTTTTTAAACAAGCAAATACAATACAAATAAAATCTACTAATTTTAAAAATTTGTAAAAAAAGAAAATTTACTCACTTGTGTTAAACATTTTTCTCGTTTTTAGTTTGTCATTTAAGTAAGCAAGAAATAATTAATATACAAAAAAATTTCGCACATTTAGCAGAACTTAACTAAAATCACTTAAGTTTCATGAACTAATATAAAGTTAAGTCTTCTATTTTCGAGAATTTTTTTCCTAAGGAAAATCTATCATATTAGGTCAATACTGTTTCAGTCTAGATTCGCACAGTATTTTATTTCAGATTCAAAAAATGTTGTGCAAATTCAATTGAAAACAAGTATAAACGGCCGTAAGTTCGGCCAGGCCGAATCTTATGTACCCTCCACCATGGATTGCGTAGAAACTTCTACGAAAGATTTTCATCCACAATCGAATTACTTGGGTTGTGGTATGTTAAATCGTTTTCTAAATTGTGAGTTAGTCCATTTAGACAAAAAAGGTTTGTTTAGGCAAGTCTACAAATAATTACAAATCGATATGGACTTTTGCACGGTATGTAGGGAGCCAGAATTAAAATAAGGGGGTCGCTTTTATGGGAGCTATATACAATTATTGATATGGACCAATTTTTGTGTGATTGGGGATCGATTTATCTGAGGGCTATATATAACTATACACCGATATAGACCTAGTTTGGCATGGTTGTTAACGGCCATATACTAGCACAATGTACCAAATTTCAACTGACTCGGGTGAAATTTGCTCCTCCAAGAGGCTCCAAAACCAAATCTCGGGATCGGATTATATGGGGGATATATATAATTATGGACTGATATGAACCAACTCCTGCATGGTTGTTGGATACCATATACTAACATCACGTACAAAATTTCAACCGAATCGGATGAATTTTGCTCTTCCAAGGGGCTCCGGAGGTCAAATCTGGGGATCGGTTTATATGGGGCCTATATATAATTATTGACCGATTTCGACCAATTTTTGCATGGGTATTTGAGGCCATATATTAACACCACGTACCAAATTTCAACTGAATCAGATGAATTTTGGTCTTCCAAGAGGCTCCGGAGGTCAAATCTGGTGATCGGTTTATATGGGGGCTATATATAATTATGGACCGATGTGGACCAATTTTTGCATGCTTGTTAGAGACCATATACTAACGCCATGTACCAAATGTCAGCCGGATCGGATAAAATTAGCTTCTCTTAGAGGCCTCGAAAGCCAAATCGGGGGATCGGTTTATATGGGGGCTATATATAATTATGGACCGATGTGGACCAATTTTTGCATGGTTGTTAGAGACTATATACTAAAACTATGTACCAAATTTCAGCCGGATCGGATGAAATTTGCTTCTCTTAGAGGCCTCGCAAGCCAAATTTGGGGGTCCGTTTATATGGGGGCTATACGTAAAAGTGGACCAATATGGCCCATTTGCAATACCATCCGACCTACATCAATAACAACTACTTGTGCCAAGTTTCAAGTCGATAGCTTGTTTCGTTCGGAAGTTAGCGTGATTTCAACAGACGGACGGACGGACGGACATGCTCAGATCGACTCAGAATTTCACCACGACCCAGAATATAAAGGGTGATTCTTTTGAGGTTAGGATTTTCATGCATTAGTATTTGACAGATCACGTGGGATTTCAGACATGGTGTCAAAGAGAAAGATGCTCAGTATGCTTTGACATTTCATCATGAATAGACTTACTAACGAGCAACGCTTGCAAATCATTGAATTTTATTACCAAAATCAGTGGCAGAAAATCCGCTTTTTTATCGACAAATTTTGTTCAGCGATGAGGCTCATTTCTGGTTGAATGGCTACGTAAATAAGCAAAATTGCCGCATTTGGAGTGAAGAGCAACCAGAAGCCGTTCAAGAACTGCCCATGCATCCCGAAAAATGCACTGTTTGGTGTGGTTTGTACGCTGGTGGAATCATTGGACCGTATTTTTTCAAAGATGCTGTTGGACGCAACGTTACGGTGAATGGCGATCGCTATCGTTCGATGCTAACAAACTTTTTGTTGCCAAAAATGGAAGAACTGAACTTGGTTGACATGTGGTTTCAACAAGATGGCGCTACATGCCACACAGCTCGCGATTCTATGGCCATTTTGAGGGAAAACTTCGGAGAACAATTCATCTCAAGAAATGGACCGGTAAGTTGGCCACCAAGATCATGCGATTTGACGCCTTTAGACTATTTTTTGTGGGGCTACGTCAAGTCTAAAGTCTGCAGAAATAAGCCAGCAACTATTCCAGCTTTGGAAGACAACATTTCCGAAGAAATTCGGGCTATTCCGGCCGAAATGCTCGAAAAAGTTGCCCAAAAATGGACTTTCCGAATGGACCACCTAAGACGCAGCCGCGGTCAACATTTAAATGAAATTATCTTCAAAAAGTAAATGTCATGGACCAATCTAACGTTTCAAATAAAGAACCGATGAGATTTTGCAAATTTTATGAGTTTTTTTTTAAAAAAAAGTTATCAAGCTCTTAACAAATCACCCTTTATATACTTTATGGGGTCTTAGAGCAATATTTCGATGTGTTACAAACGGAATGACAAAGTTAATATACCCCCCATCCTATGGTGGAGGGTATAATTAGGGATCTATAATAGAACGTCAACTTGATCATGAAACTTTGTTCAAAATATGCCCCATATATATCTCCATGTCAGTTTCTTCGTTGAATTTGTTTTTACAAATGTTTGCTAACGAGTGGAACAATTCTCCATTGCCTAAAACCATTCGAGCTCCAAGACTTAAAATCAATTTTCGAAACAATAACAAAAAAAAATAATGTTCTTAATTAAATTGATTACAAACTTCCTATGAAATGCATTGTTAATTGACTTGAAAAATCGAATAGAACCAAAAATGCCCAATACAATATAACCACATAGTCACATAGCTAGTCATTCAACCGAATACATAACCGCAAATATGGCCAAAACTCTTCTATGATGAAATCATTAAGTTTTGGCCATAACTAAGTTGTTCAAGTATGTGTTTACAAGTGTTCAAATGTGGTTGTGTTTTTGAGTGATATTCTAAGGGCATAATGGTATGTGTGTTTCTCGAACTATTCATGTGCATCACTACTACAGACAGCAAACAAATATTCAACATTATTAAAATGCCTTTAGGCTAAGTACTGGGCCAGAGCAACTGAAATCAAAATGGACCCAAGCTAACATTCATATCAGTCCTGCCTGCGTCGATCAATTCTGGTCAGTGTAAAAATGGCAAAACATCAATGTAACTGTAATAACATAAAGGAGTATAATATAGGCGTAATTATATATTTTTTTGTAGGACTCAGGGACTATTAACCCTTAAATTCGCACTGTATCTTTTAAGCTACAACCGGAAAAAATTCTTACGTCTTAAAATTTTGACCGAATTCTATGAAATCAAAAAACATAGTTTAAATCGCCCCGTATATTATATATTTTTTTCGGAAGAATGGGTAACTTTGCATTTAAGAATTGAGAGGGTGTTTGATATAAACCGTTCCCTAGATTTGACTTTCAAATTTAAACTGGATCAAATAAAATTTAGTACCCCAGCAAAAAAATTAGAAGTTGTTCCACAAACATTTCTTTTAAAGCGCATCTCGGAATCCTTCAAGTTTTTTCCACTTACTATGCAGTCCTTTTGGACAAGTCCACAAAAATTTCTTTTAAAGCGAATCCCGGGATCTCCTATCAATTTTTTCACTACCGATGCTATTCTTTTGGACAAGTCTTAGAAAGTACGTATTTAGGCTGTTTTAAGCGAAAATTTAGGATTTGGAAATTAAATTTCGCAAACAAGAATAGAAAATCAATAAAAAGTAAAACCTAAAAAAATAACAAAACAAATTCATCCCCGCTGGGAGTTGAACCTGTGCCGTTTGACTTTTTCACTTCCATGGAAGTTCTTTTGAGAAGGTTTTGCAAATTACGATAATTTTTAATTTTTGTTGATTTTTATGGAAATAATATATGCCGAAAAAAAAGCAAAATAAAAACGTCGTAACATAAACAAGTATATACGGCCGTAAGTTCGGCCACGCCGAAGCTTATGTACCCTCCATCATGGATTGCGTAGAAACTTCATCTAAACACTGCCATCAACAATCAAATTACTTAAGATACTTGCCGATGGCAAGGTATCTTAAAACTTCCTAACACCATCTTCTAAATTGTATGTAAGTCCATACGTGGTATATATTAAATCAAAAAAGATTGATCCAATACGTATATAATTCAGTTTGACAAAGTAGACATACAATTTTGACAAAATTTTCTACAGAAATAAAATTTTAACAAAATTTTCTATAGAAAATCTTTGTAGATTATTTTTGGCTCGAGTGGCAACCATGATTATGAACCGAATAAAATTTAAACAAAATTTTCTATAGAAATAAAATTTTGACAAAATTTTCTATAGAAATAAAATTTTGGTAGATTATTTTTGGCTCTAGTGGCAACCATGATTATGAACCGATATGGACCAATTTTTGTGTGATTGGACCAATTTTGGTATGGTTGTTAGCGACCATATACTAACACCACGTGCCTAATTTGAACCGGATCGGATGAATTTTGCTCCTCCAAGAAGTTCCGGAGGTCAAATCTGGAGAATGTTTTATATGGGGGCTATATATAATTATGGACCGATATGGACCAATTCTGGCACGGTTGTTAAAGATCATATACTAACACCATGTTCCAAATTACAACCGGATTGGATGAAATTTACTTCTCTTGGAGACTTCGCAAGCCAAATCTGGAGATCGGTTTATATGGGGGCTATATAAAATTATGGACCGATGTGGACCAATTTTTGCATGGTTGTTAGACACCATATACCAATATCATGTATCAAATTTCAGGCGGATCGGATGAAATTTGCTTCTCTTTGAGGCTACGCAACCCAAATCTGGGGATCGGGTTATATGGGCGCCATATATAATTATGGACCGATGTGAACCAATTTTTGCACGGTTGTTAGAGACCATATACCAACATCATGTACCAAATTTCAGCCGGATCTGATGAAATTTGCTTCTCTTTGAGGCTCCGCAAGCCAAATCTGGGGATAGGTTTATATGGGGTCTATATATAATTATGGACCGATGTGGACCAGTTTTTGCATGCTTGTTAGAGACCATATACCAACACCATGTACCAAATTTCAGCCGGATCGGATGAAATTTGCTTCTCTTTTGGGCTCCGCAAGCCAAATCTGGGGATCGGTTTATATGGGGGCTATATATAATTATGGACCGATGTGGACCAATTTTTGCATGGTTGTTAGAGACCATATACCGACACCATATACCAAATTTCAGCCGGATCGGATGAAATATGCTTCTCTTAGAGGCTCCACAAGCCAAATCTGAGGGTCCCTTTATATGGGGGCTATACGTAATAGTGGACCGATATGGCCCATTTTCAATACCATCCGACCTACATTGATGACAACTACTTGTGCCAAGTTTCAAGTCGATAGCTTGTTTCGTTCCGAATTTAGGCGTTTGTGGTTGAGTGTGCTAAGGCGTTCTGTTATGGTGCCAACAGGCACTGTTTTAATGTCCGGTGGAAGCGAAGAAGTTTTTCAATTTGTAAAAATTAGATAATAAGAAAATAAAAAGTGAAGTCGGAAAAAATTTTTGTTTTTTATACCCTCCACCATAGGATGGGGGGTATATTAACTTTGTCATTCCGCTTGTAACACATCGAAATATTATTCTAAGACCCCAAAAAGTATATATATTCTGGGTCGTGGTGAAATTCTGAGTCGATCTGAGCATGTCCGTCCGTCTGTTGAAATCGCGCTAACTTCCGAACGAAACAAGCTATCGACTTGAAACACAAGTACTTGTTATTGATGTAGGTCGGATGGTATTCGGTATATCGGTCCACTTTTACGTATAGCCCCCATATAAAGGGACCCTCAGCTTTGGCTTGTGGACCCTCTAACAGAAGCATAATTCATCCGATCCGGCTGAAATTTGGTACATGGTGTCAGCATATGATCTCTAACAACTACGCAAAAATTGGTCCACATCGGTTTATAATTATATATAGCCCCCATATAAACCGATCCCCCGATTTGGCTTGCGGAGCCTCTAAGAGAAGCAAGTTTCATCCGATCCGGCTGAAATTTGGTACATGGTGTTAGTATATGGTCTCTAACAACCATGCAAAAATTGGTCCACATCGGTCCATAATTATATATAGCCGCCATATAAACCCACCCCCGATTTGGATTGCGGAGCCTCTAAGAGAAGCAAGTTTCATCCGATCCGGCTGAAATTTGGTACATGGTGTTACTATATAGTCTCTAACAACCATGCAAAAATTGGTCCACATCGGTCCATAATTATATATAGCCCCCATATAAACCGATCACCAGATTTGACCTCCGCAGCCTCTTGGAAGACCAAAATTCATCTGATTCAGTTGAAATTTGGTACGTGGTGTTAGTATATGACCTCAAACACCCATACAAAAATTGGTCGAAATCGATCCATAATTATATATAGCCCCCATATAAACCGATCCCCAGATTTGACCTCCGTTGCCTTTTGGAGAAGCAAAATTCATCCGATCTGGTTGAAATTTGGTACGTGGTGGTAGTATATGATATTTAACAGCCATGCCAAAGGTGGTCCATATCAGTCCATAACAATATATAGCCCCCATATAAACCGATCCCGAGATTTGGTTTTGGAGCCTCTTGGAGGAGCAAATTTCACCCGAGTCAGTTGATATTTGGTATATTGTGCTAGTATATGGCTGTTAACAACCATGCCTAACTAGGTCCATATCGGTCTATAGTTATATATAGCCTTCAGATAAATCGATCCCCAATAGCACAAAAATTGGTCCATATCAAGTTAATAATTGTATATAGCCCCCATATAAGCTACCCCCATAATTCAATTCTGGCTCTCTACGTATCGTGCAAAAAGTCCATATCGATTCGTAATTATTTGTAGACTTACCTATACATAACTTTTTTGTCTAATATATACCACGTATGGACTCACAATTTAGAAAACGATGTTAAGAAGTTTAAAGATACTTTGCCATCGGCAAGTGTTACCGCAACCCAAGTAATTCGATTGTGGATGACAGTCTGTAGTAGAAGTTTCTACGCAATCCATGGTGGAGGATACATAAGATTCGGCCTGGCCGACCTTACAGCCGTATATACTTGTTTTTATACTTACATTTAATGAAAATAATGAAGAACTTCCAAATTTCTTGGCTGGGTAATTATTGCTCAAAACAAATAACCCTCCAACTACAGAACAAAATCGTCTCATTCAAGTAAATTGTAAATGCACATTAGTTTGAATGTAGGTACACATAAATGTATCTTGAAATCTCTGGAAGTCATATTCAACATAAATGTGCAAATTATACAACCAGACGGCAATATCATAAGAACTTACAAATACACAAATACATTGATTACAATACCAAATGGAAAAGCATACAAGAGAGATGTATAGCCAAAGGATATTTGTATTAAAGTTTCCTCACAGACTATATGAGTAGTTGCATTGGTCGTCGTCATCGTCAGTCATTATGTTTAGTACAAAATTTTTGCAAAATCAACATTTTGAATTTCAAATTATTTGCCATAACAACTTTTATGGTTGTCATGTCCATCCGAATTGATGTACGAACGTACTCCCATAGTCATAAAGCCATGGTCTTGCAGATCACAAAATCACATTCATTGAAATAAAACAAAATGAGGTCACAATACCTATCAAACTAAGCAGATTGGCATAAATTGGCCTAAACAATTATCAAGCCATGGAATATTAACTGTTTTGGTCATTTGTGGGAGATAATGATAATACGGAAATCAATGTTTTCGTTTTGTTTTTTTGCTAGAGTATTTGGGTTGTATTTCCTTAACCTACATTTTGGAATTGCTAAGTTATTAAAGCCAATTTTGATACATTTGGAAAACTTCATTGAATTTCCAATGTTTCATACATAGTCACAAATGGTAAATAATATGACTATCCCCTATCAAATAGCCTTTGTGCTTCAGCCAAACATGAGAGTAAGGAGTGCAATGTTTTAATTCAATATCTTGCAGGATTTCTTCATACTACTTAATTCCGCAGACCCTTTTGAAAAAGAAGCGATTTATTTTTCAAAATTGTCTCCTTCCACCAGCCTACATTTGGTGAAACGACGCTCCAAAAATACCTGTAAAATACAAAATACAAATACGAGACCTGTAAAATACACTGAACGATGAATGTTATTTTCGGAGGAACCAAAATTTTATACAAGCAAAAATGTAGAGATATTGACCAAATTTTCACATGGTAGAACCAAATGTCAATGGGATCATGTATCAAATAGAGTCTCCGGATTTCAAATATGGGGATGGGTTGATGGGACAAATTTTTGCATGGTTGTTAGGATGTGTATACTTACATCACGCGGAGGCGTATCACAGTGGGTTGAGCGGTAGGCAAAGTGGCGATTAATTCAGGAAAGCCATAATTTTAAAATATTGTTATTTTTTATTGATGGATATTCATAAATACATAAAAAAGCATAATTAGAAAAAAAAAATTAAAAAAATTGTTGTTTTAATCTTTTATGGCCTTTTTTGTATTTTGGAAAAAGTGGTCTTATATCACAATTTTCGCCGTATCTTTTAAAATAAAAACGATAAATTAGAAAATGCAATTGAAAATTAGAGCATACTTAATGTGCTTTTAGAAAAGAATTTTTTTTTTCTTAAAAAATAAAAATTAATAAATATTTAATCTGTATTTATATACCAAAAATTTTAAATTAAAATCCGATTTTTTTTCTTCAAATTCCATAATTCCACATATTTAAAAAAAGTTACATTAGAAAATATTATTATATCTTATTGATCAATATTCATAAACAAAAACCATAGTATAAAAATAAATTAAACAACCATTACACACACAAAAAAATTTCACTAAAATTTTTCCAATTAAAATTTTAATTGAGTTTTAAAAAATATTCAATTAAAAAATTAATTGATTCAACAAATTTTTTAATTGAAACAAAAATTAATCACAAAAATAATAGTATCAATTAATTTTTTAATTGGATCAATTAACTTTTTAATTGACCTTCAATTAATTTTTTAATTGATACTATCATTTCTGTGATTGAAGACATTTCAATTAAAAATTAATTGGATCAATTAATTTCGTGATTGAATCAGAAAAAAAATTTTTTGTGTGCAGGAAAAAAATAATTTAAAAAAAATATAATTGTACGGATTTTTTTTTACTTCATTTCATTAATTTTAAAAGTATTATTAACTTCATAATCATCACTTACTTCACAACCATTATAAAATTAATTTACTTAATAATAATCATTTACTTCTTAATCATCATACAATTCATTAAAATAATCTTCATCTTCATTATCATCGTCACCATTATCATTTTCATTTTGGGAAAGAATAAGTAACTCCAATGCAGTCTGAGGGATTTGCTGTATTTTCTTTTTACAACTCTTTCTCTTGCTCAAAATAAATGGATCTGAACTTAAAAGAAATCTATTAAAGACGTTTTCTATTGTATTTTCCCGACTGAATTTACGGGAAAAGTGCTTTTGAAGTCCTTATTTCTGGCTTCCTGAGATTCTTCAGTTAGCTGACCAATAGGCAAAGGTGCAAGCGCTATAATTTCTGGCCCGTGAATGAAGTATTTATGTAGAGTAGGAGGCATATAATACCATGGATAATTTTTAACAAATAGCCTTGCAGTGTACGTGTGTAAAATATAATTTTCTCATATTATTCAGATTTTCAAACGAAGCTTTGTAAGTAATTTGAAATTAATTAATTAATTTTTTTTCGTGAGTGCGTGTGATTTAAAATTACTCACACACCCATCTCGAATAAACTGCACACTCAGTAGCTACAATAACAACTACTAAACGGAATATAAGGACAAAAGATAATTAGGTCAAAGTGATTTTTGTTTGTTTAATTTAATATGTCAAAAAATTCAACAAAAAGGCAAAAAGATGTTCTAAAATTTATAAGCTGAAACTTCGTATTTTAAGAAAATATAAGCAGTTTTACCAAGTTTCACCGATGATTCAGTTGAAATTCAATACAAACATCAAAAATACCTCATTTTTGGAGCAATTTCCTTATTATTATTATTTTTTTTTTCAATATTTCCAAAACATTTATCTAAACAAACAAATATTTATCATATGCTCAAATACCTGAAGTAGACGGCTCCATAATAAAAATTTCACTTTTAGAAGTCTTAATTAAAAAAATTATCACTGGAAATATGCAAATTTTCATTTTTAACCAATGCGCACAAAAATAATAATTACTGAACTTTGAAGACACACTGCAAATAAAGTAAACAACTAAGAACTATTATTTTAGCAATTAGTGATGTAGACTTTTATCTTCTTTCACACAGTACCAAATATGGTTATTTTAAAGTTTATCTTTTGAATTAATCGCCGTTTTGATGGATTTCAACCCTCTGTGCGTATACTTGAAAAAATAGAAAATTTTGTCAACATTTTATTTCTATAGAAAAATTTTTCAAAAATTTTATTACTTTAGAAGATTTTGTCAAAATATTATTTCTATTGTAAATTTTCTCAAACTTGAATTTCTACAGAAAATTTTGTCAAAATTTTATTTCTATAGAAAATGTTGACAACATTTCGATTGAAAATTTTGTTAAAATTTAGTTAATTTTTCTACAGAAGATTTTGTTAAAATTGTATTTCTATAGAAACTATTGTCAACATTTTATTTCAATAGAAAATTTTGTCAAAATTTTATTTCTATAGAAAATTTTTTCAATACGTTATTTCCAGAGAAAATGTTGTCAAAATTGTATTTTTATAGAAAATTTTGTCAAAATGTTATTTTTATAGAAAATTTTGTCAAAATTTTATTTCTATAGAAAATTTTGTCAACATTTTATTTCTATAGAAAATTTTGTTAAAATTTTATTTCTATAGAAAATTTTGTTAGAATTTTATTTCTATAGAAAATTTAGTCAACATTTTATTTCTACACTGAAAAAACAGTGAACCCACCAGGAAGAAAAAATTTGTTAATTTTGGAAAATTTTGAATATTTTTAGAAAATTTTGACTAAACAGTATAACAAACGCTGGCATCACGCCGATGTCGTAAAAATAAGTAAATATTTTTCGACAAATTCAAGAAAATTTATTAGACATAATTAAGTTTCTTCACTTGTTAAAGAAAATTTTGTAGTTTGAAGGAAAAAATTGGAGTTCAAAATTGCAAGAATGTCTTTAGTGACATACGAAGTTCATGATGAATGCAATGGTAGTAAAATTTACAAATTTAAAGAAATATTGAACTATTTGGTGGAAGGCACGAATTTAGTTAATCTTTATTCTTCATTTGTGTATATTTTTTTTTCTCGGATTCAGTTAATTTAACTAACGTACACAAAAAATTAGTAGAGTAGAGGAAACTTTCTCCAAACATAATAATTCCATGAACTACACGAAAGTTAAATTGGCTTTAGTGAAATAGAGAGTTCACTTTTTTTTGAGTGTATAGACAATTTTGTCTCAATTTTTTTTCTATAGAAAATTTTGTCAAAATTTTATTTCTATAGAATATTTTGTCAAAGTTTTATTTCTATAGAAAATTTTGTCCGAATTTTATTCCTATAGAAAATTTCACCAAAATTTAAGTCAATAAAAAATTTTGTCAAAATTCTATTTCTATAGAAAATTTTGCCCGAATTTTATTCCTATCGACAATTTCACCAAAATTTAAGTCAATATAAAATTTTGTCAAAATTCTATTTCAATAGAAAATTTTGTCAATACGTTATTTATATACAAAATGTTGTCAAAATTTTATTTTTATAGAAAATTTTGTCAAAATTTTATTTCTATAGAAAATTTTGTCAACATTTTATTTCTATAGACAATTTTGTCTCAATTTTTTTCTATAGAAAAACTTGTAAAAATTTTATTTCTATAGAATATTTTGTCAAAGTTTTATTTCTATAGAAAATTTTGTCCGAATTTTATTTCTATAGAAAATTTCACCAAAATTTAAGTCAATGGAACATTTTGTCAAAATTTTATTTCTATAGAAAATTTTGTCAATACGTTATTTCTATACAAATGTTGTCAAAATTTTATTTTTATACACATTTTGACAAAATTTTATTTCTACAGAAAATTTTTTAAACATTTTATTTCTATAGAAAATTTTGGCATCTTTTTATTTCTATATGTACAATTTTGTCAATTTTTTTCTATAGAAAATTTTCTCGAGATTTTATTTCTTTAAAATCTTCTTAAAAATATTATTTGTATAGAAAAATGTTATTTCTATAGAAAATTTTCTCAAAATTTAATTTCTATAAAAAATTTTGTCAGAATTTTATTTCTAAAGAAGATGTTTTCAAAATTTTATTTCTATAGCAAATTTTCTCAAACTTGAATTTCTACAGAAAATTTTGTCAAGATTTTATTTCTATAGAAAATGTTGGCAACATTTCTATAGAAAATGTTGTCAAAATTTTATTTCTATAGAAAATTTTGTCAAAATTTTAGGTCTATAGTAAATTTTGTCAATATTTTATTTCTTTTGAAAATTTTGTCAAACTTTATTTCTATAAAAAAATTGTTAAAAATTTTATTTCTATAGAAGATTTTTTCAAAATTTTATTTCTATAGTAAATTTTATCAAACCTAAATTTCTACAGAAAATTTTGTCAAGATTTTATTTCTATAGAAAATGTTGGCAACATTTCTATAGAAAATTTTGTCAAAATGTTATTCCTATAGAAAATTTTGCCAACATTTTACATCTATAGAAAATTTTGCCAAAATTTTTTTTTCTATAGAAAATGTTGTCAACATTTTATAACCATAGAAAAATTGTTCAAATTTTATTTAGATAGAAAATTTTGTCCAAATTTTATGTCAATAGAATATTTTGTTAAAGTTTTATTTCTTAGAAAATTTTGTCAAAATTTTATTTCTATAGAAAATTTTGTCAAAATTTTATTTCGGTAGAAAATTTTGTCAAAATTTTATTTCGGTAGAAAATTTGTCAAAGTTTTATTTTTATAGAAAATTTTGTCAAAATTTTATTCCTATAGAAAATGTAGTCAACATTTTTTTGCGGTAGAAAATTTTGTCAAAATTTTATTTCTATAGAAAATTTTGTCAAAATTTTGTTTCTATAGAAAATTTTGTCAAAACGTTATTACATTCATAGAAAAATTGGTCAAAATTTTATTTCTGTAGAAAATTTTGTCAAAACGTTATTTCTATAGAAAATTTTGTCAAAATTTTATTTATATAGCAAATTTTGTCAAAATTTTATTTCTATAGAAAATTTTGTCAATATTATATTTCTATGGAAAATTTTGTCAAAATGTTATTCCTATAGAAAAAAAGGTGTCAAAATTTTATTTCTATAGAATATTTTGTCCAAATTTTATGTCTATAGGATATTTTGTCAAAATTTTATTTCTAAATAAAATTTTGTCAAAACATTCTTTCTATAGAAAATTTTGTAAAAATTTTATTTCTATAGAAAATTTTGTCAAAATTTTATTTCTATAGAATATTTTGTCAAAATTTTATGTCTATAGAATATTTTGTCAAAATTTTATTTCTATAGAAAATTTGTCAAGACATTATTTCTATAGAAAGTTTTGTAAAAAAATTTATTTCTAAAGAAAATGTTGTCAAAATTTTATTTCTATAGAAAATTTTGTCAAAATTTTATTTCTATAGAAAATTTTGTCAAAATGTGTGTAAAACAGAGTGTGAAGCTGTGCACACCAGAATAAATCCTTGAAAGCGGTTTGACGAAGTCAACCGAAATATTGGAAATAAAACTTAAATAAAAACATTAATCCTATGTTTTTTAATCGACCTATAACCGAAATTATGATAAGTATTGCTTAAGAATTTTATTTCTATAGAACATTTTTGTCAAAATTTTATTTCTATAGAAAATTTTGTCAGAATTTTATTTTTATAGAAATATTTTGGTAGGAATATTTTAACAAATCCAAAACACTACCAACTATGCTAACCGTGATTACAATCCAATTAAAAATTGAAAATTTTTGATCATAGTTTTTCTGTGTGTTCAAATGTAGTTTTAAGAATCCACTTGAATATGATCCCTTCCTTCCTTCTGTTTTAAACGATAAAGTCCATAACAATTTCATTTATCATAAACTCAAATTTAGTTTTAATAAATCACAATCTATTTTGCAGTATTTCCAATATTATGCAGTTTTCAATTATCTCTTTATTCTACTGTTTTCCTAAGGATAATTAAAAGAAAACACAATTAGTTTTCATGCTTCTCAAACTCAAGCATCTTTGATGCTGATTGCATTCGGAAATGTTTTTGAACTAAGAATCAAATTGTCAAAGCATTTATTAATTTGTTTCTTTATTACATCCCATCGAACTACCCCTGCGAGATGTGACTCTCCTCTGCAGGTCAATTTTGTGGGGTGATTCCATTGCCTAAAAGAACCCCAATTACTGCAATCAGATTCGATTTTATGATGCTCTTTGCCATTGAGGGTTAAAGCTAATTTGTTTCTGTTTAGATTACTGATGCTATTTCCCAATGTCTGTCCGTTGTAACTGAATTCCGACCTACTCTATTAGTTTCATTTTGGTCTTTTTGTTGTTGTGGGCAATAGGAATATTACTATTCCTACTGGTCATTTATGACCAGAGACCATCTTGTTGGTTTGATACTTGATAGACATTTTATGGAATTTAGGCTCTTGCTGATACCACAGCTTGTGGATTAATATCAAGGATGAGAAAAATTAAAAGTTTGTGGAAAATAGTTGGGGAGGATTTTGTGTGGCATTGTTCTGCATATGGACCGAAATAATGGTTGGAGCAAAGCCAAAACCAATTTGAAGTGACATGGGGTCATAGAATTGATGCCAGGGGATTACAGAAAGTTAAATTGTGGAAAAAGGGTCAAGAAAATTGTTTCCATTCAACAATGACATCGAGAGCTGCAAAAGGGCAGATCATGGAGTTTGTGGTAATATTTTCCAATTGCAAATCATTGAGGAAATTACTATTTAATGGGATATAAATTACATTTGGAATTTTTCTTTAAAAATTTAATTTTGTAACTAAAGCAATAGGTTGAGAAATCTCACTTATGTGCCAAATAATAAATTATTGTAAAATAACAAAAAAAATATTTCATCTAAAGGTAAAGATGAATAAACAAATAAACTTGTATGAATCTTATGTAGGATTATTTTTTTAAATAGCTGGATACAGCTTTTGGAAAATATCTCTTTCCTGATATTATATATTCAATATGAGCTGAAAATGTTTGCTGGTTTGACTGTGGAGACGAATTCTTTCTTGATTTCTGTCAAATATTTGCTCAGTGCGATACTACCGTAATTCACACTGGCTGGCTTTGTCAAAAACTTCTGCACTCCCTTCAACCATATTACCTTGATTTGTTATTATAGGTTAGGTTGTGGTAATGCCAATGACAAAATAAAAAAAAACGCTCACTAACAACTCAGCTTGAGTAAAATCAATTGGTTTAAAATTTTTTTGGATTGAAGAAAATATTTTTTACTGCGAAGTATCCGTCATAATTTGGATTTTTAAACTGGCATTTGTTTGTATTAATATACCGGAAAAATAAAATGAAGATTCGATAAATAAGATCTGTACCCTAATTTAAATTTTATAGGTCCTAGATTTAAAGCCAGATAGGTCGCAAAAAATTCCCGTATTTTAAAGAACCCGCATCTTTGACTTGGAATCAATAACAAAATCCTTAATGGAAGTTCAAAATCTTTGCATCCAAGTAAACTTTTTTTGAGTGTAGCTGGCTAATTGATCCTATATAGAATTTCAGGGGGATTTGATGACACATATTCTCCCTAGCAGATGGGTTTAAATGGAAATCTTCCCGATGTTACATTTAGAGTTTAAACATGTGGAGACTACATAAGATTCTGAACAAGTTTTGTACTTCTAGTTTCGTGCAATTTTGATGACCATTGCGCCTTCTTTTCCCTCAAGAAGTTAAATAGGGAGACCGGTTTATATTATTATTATTATATAGATTTACAAATTCATGATGATCGGATAAAAATTGTGGTGTCTAGAGGTCCAAGCATTAAAAACGGGAGATGGGTGCCACACAAAAATATAGACCGTGGTCAGCCTAAATGGGGTTTATATAAAAACATGAACCGATACACACCATATTCGACACACCTCTTTGTGGACCTAAAGAATTTCTAGATTTCCAATTTCTGGCAAATCGCATGAAAGGTGCGAAAAATCCCATATCGGGGGGATCGGTTTATACGGGAGCTATACACCCTATTCGGATCATATTGTTGTGGACCTAAAGTACCAACAGCCAAAACAGGAGATCGGCCTATATAGAGGTTATACAAAAACGTGGACCGACACACCATTTTGTGGACCTAAAATATCGCAAGATTTCCAATATCAGGCAAATCGCATGAAAATTGCGGTGTATAGTTACTCAAGACCCCAAATCGTGGGCTTGGTTTATATGGGCCGTTATAGCCCATCTTCGATCTTGGCTTGCGACAAGACAAAAGTCGAATCTGTGCCAAATTTCAAGACGATAGGTCATTATTGAAGGCTGTAGCGTGATTACATTAGACAGATGGCCTGACGGATAGACGAACATGTGTATATCGTCTTACAATTCGCCCTGATCAAGAATATATAGTCGGAAATCGATAATTCGTTGTGTTACAAACGGAATGGCAAAGTTATTATACCCTCATCACCATTCAATGGTGGTGGGTATCAAAATGCCTAGGTTCAAAAATCCAGCGGATTGTGACACGGAGATATTGGTGGCCAGGTTGGATATGGAGGTTTCTGGCTTCATTTCATACTCTCCAAATACCCAGGTGCAAAAGTTCAACGGATCCTGATACACTCATAGAACAAATCATGAACGGCGTGCTCATTTCAAAACGATTCGTTCATGAAAGTGAATCAACAAACATGTGGTGTCAAACTGTGAACAGGCGGTGTCAATCTGACAACGATAAAATGACACCATGCGTTGTCAAAACAACAACCAGGGTGCATGATCTGAAAACGTTATGGTTACGACTTTATAAACAAAATTAAAAAAAAGACTCGAACCTGTGTTTTCTGCACCATTCGCGTTAACAGTCGCCTTAGCACATTGCACCACCGAGGGAGTTTCCATAATAACGTTCATGGCCAAAGAAAAACGAATGCCGTTCATGACATCGTGAACGCCCGTGGACGAAATTGTGAACATTCCCGTTTGGTTTTCTGCGAACTTTTCCGTTTCATTTTGTCCCCGTCCGTTCACGACTATGGAACGTATTTTTTTCTATTAGTGTACGGAGATTTTTGTTGTCATTGTACGGTAGAAACGAAGCGAGGAATCTCCTTTTAAAACCATTCTTGGTTGACGCGTGCTGAGTGTGATGATGCTGAGTCTTGTTGAAATGTCCATGGTAGAAATCTTAGTCTGCCCAGGACTTCAATACTGCCTTTACGACATTTTTCCTATAATATTCGGTATTTATTTTCACCGCACGCTCGATGAATATGAGCAGAGAGTGAACATCAGCCTTTTCGACTTGAGTTCTGGTAGCTAATTAAAGGTGCGTATTTTACGCTGACCTCGCTGACAGATAATTTTGTTCCCAAACTGCTGCATTTTGAGTGGCTTCTCATCGGAGAAAACCATATTCGGTAATTTGCTCTTGGCTCTTACCACTCTAACTTTTTTGCATCGGTGAGTTCATGCACCGTTTGGAACTTCAATGGCTTTAGTCCAAGTGAATTTTTCAATATATGTTGCACCCGTTATAGCGATATGTTCACTTCACTTTTGGAAACCTTTCTGGTATTGTTACCTTTTTTTCGCTCACGATGCAACACTTTCATTATCACGGTAACGATCAATAGTAGGAGAAACAAGAAAATTTAAATGATGGAGGGCTCTAACTACACGGACGAAAAAGACTGTTTTTCATATGTCTGGGTGTAAAAATTATATGTTTGGAACTCTAATTTTTAACACAATATTTTTAAGTGCAAGCATATAATGTTCATAAACTAGCATAACATGTTTGGGACATATATGTTAATATGTTAGAACATATTATGTTTGGGACATAAAATGTTTGTAAATATAATATGCTTAGATGCAAATTTATATTAATTTGGAAATAGCCTAGCCTAGGTTAGGTTAGGTTAGGTTAAAGTGGCAGCCCGATTAAGTTTCAGGCTCACTTAGACTATTCAGTCCATTGTGATACCACATTTAACTAAAAGTACCTATTCCATATGGGCACTTCTAGTTTTAACCACTGAACCTTCTCTATTATTTTCTTTTGTTGAACCAACCAGATTGTTCCAAAAACATTAACAGAGTGCTTAAGTTAACGTTTTCCAGGTCCACCAGTAATCTAAAGCTATATGCCCCTAGAATTTGCTTACGCCTTACACAAAATGCAGGACACTCACACAAGAGGTGTTTCATTGATTCCTTTTCCTCCGCATCATGACAGCTCATACAATAGTCATTACACTTCGCACCAATAGTTTTTGCAAATTCACCTATCAGACAGTGACACGTTATAGCAGATATCATAAATGATATCTGACGTCTTGAGAACACTAGCATATCTAGTGTGCGGCTCAAGTTTAAATGGGGCCATATTTGCTTGGTGTCGTTACAACCCGTGCAATTCTCCCATCGAACATTTGCCATCATGACGGCCTTCTCACGCAGTAAGAGCTTGCAGGTTGCCAGAGACATACCAACAGATTCTAGTTCCCCTGGAATGTGTAAGGTAGTTCCTAGCCTTGCTAACTCATCTGCTTGACAGTTCCCCGGTATGTTCCTATGGCCAGGCACCCATATTAGGTGAATATTGTACTGCTCAGCCATCTCGTTGAGAGATTTGCGGCAGTCGATGGCCGTTTTCGAGTAAAGGAACACAGAGTCCAAGGATTTTATTGCAAGTTAACTGTCTGAGTATATATAAATGCCAACTATTTTTGGAACATTACTTCTCAGCCAATTCGTCACCTCTTTTATTGCTAATATTTCAGCCTGAAAAGCACTACAGTGATTAGGTAATTTTTCGCTATTCGAAGTTCCAGATCTTTACAATATAATCCGAAACCCACTTGTCCATTCAATTTGGAGCCATCAGTGTAGAAATCTATATATATTTTATTCCCGCGGTCTGTGTACACCACGCCTCACTGTTGGGAATTACAGTTTCAAACTTTTTGTCGGACCGAACTGTGGCCGTACATTTTTTCCGACCACAGCGATAGCTCGCGCAACCGCACAGCCGTTGTTGCAGCTGACTGTTTGGCCAAAATGTCTAAAGGCAATAGATGCAGCATGACATTAAGGGAATCTGTTCCTGTCTTACTGAATGCGCCTGAAATACACAAGCACGCCATATGCTGAACTTTATCTAAACCTGTCGCTTGCTGAAATGCCGGCCACCATATAACATTATAGGTCTAACCAGTGCCGTGTATAGCCAACGCACAATTTTCGGTTTTAGTCCCCACTTTTTATACCCTCCATCATAGGATGGGGGTATATTAACTTTGTCATTCCGTTTGTAACACATCGAAATATTGCTCTAAGACCCCATAAAGTATATATTCTGGGTCGTGGTGAAATTCTGAGTCGATCTAAGCATGTCCGTCCGTCCGTCCGTCTGTACGGCTGTCCGCCCGTCTGTGGAAATCACGCTAACTTCCGAACGAAACAAGCTATCGACTTGAAACTTGGCACAAGTAGTTGTTATTCATGTAGGTCGGATGGTATTGAAAATGGGCCATATCGGACCACGTTTACGTATAGCCCCTTATAAACCGATCCCCAAATTTGGCTTGGGGAGCCTCCCGAAGCAGCAAAATTCATCCGATCCGGTTGAAATTTGGTACGTGGTCTTAGTATACGGTCTCTAACAACCATGCAAAAATTGGTCCATATCGGTCCATAATTATATATAGCCCCCATATAAACCGATCCCCAGATTTGACCTCCGGAGCCTCTTGGAGGGGCAAAATTCATCCGATCCGATTGAAATTTGGTACCTGATGTTAGTATATGGTCTCTAACAACCATGCAAAAATTGGTCCATATCGGTCCATAATTATATATAGCCCCCATATAAACCGATCCCCAGATTTGACCTCCAGGGACTTTTGGAGGGGCAAAATTCATCCGATCCGGTTGAAATTTGGTACCTGATGTTAGTATACGGCCTCTAACAACCATGCAAAAATTGGTCCATATCGGTCCATAATTATATATAGCTCCCATATAAACCGATCCCCAGATTTGACCACCGGAGCCTCTTGGAGGAGCAAAATTCATCCGATCCGGTTGAAATTTAGTACGTGGTCTTAGTATATGGTTTTTAACAACCATGCAAAAATTGGTCCATATCGGTCCATAATTATATATAGCCCCCATATAAACCGATCCCCAGATTTGACCTCCGGAGCCTCTTGGAGGGGCAAAATTCATCCGATCCGGTTGAAATTTGGTACCTGATGTTAGTTTACGGCCTCTAATAACCATGCAGAAATTGGTCCATATCGGTCCATAATTATATATAGCCTCCATATAAACCGATCCCCAGATTTGACCTCCGGAGCCTCTTGGAAGAGCAAAATTCATCCGATCCAGTTGAAATTTGGTACATGGTGTTAGTATATGGTCTCTAACAACCATGCAAAAATTGGTCCATATCGGCCCATAATTATATATAGTTCCCATATAAACCGTCCCCAGATTTGACGTCCGGAACCTCTTGGAGGAGCAAAAGTCTTCCGATACGGTTGAAATTTGGTACATTTTGTCAATATATGGCCTCAAACAGCCATGTAAAAATTGGTCCATATCGGTCTTTAGTTATATATAGCCGATGACTTATTACACAAAAATTGGTCCATATCGCCAAAAATAATCTACCAAAACTTTATTTCCATAGAAAATTTTTTCAAATTTTATTACTATAGAAAGTTTTGTCAAAATTTCATTTCTATAGAAAGTTTTGTCAAAAGTTTATTTCTATACAAATGTTTGTCAAAATTTTATTTCCATAGAAAATTTTGTCAAAATTTTATTTCTATAGAAAATTTTGTCAAGGTTTCATTTCTATAGAACATTTTGTCAAAATTGTATTTCTATAGAAAATTTTGTCAAACTAGATTATATACGTATTTAATCGGCCTTTTTTTGTTTAATATATACCCCGTATGGGCTAACTTACAATTTAGAAGACAGTGTTAAAAAGTTTTACGATACCTTGCCATCGGCAAGTGTTATCGCAACCCAAGTAATTCGATTGTGGATGACAGCCTTTAGTAGAAGTTCCTACGCAATCCATGGTGGAGGGTACATAAGATTCGGCCTGGCCGAACTTACGGCCGTATATACTTGTTTCCTATTGCCATTTTGCACGAGTACAAAGGTACCGTGGCTTTCCTCGCCCTTTCTTCAATATTAAGCCCAAAGTTCAGCTTCCTGTCCAAAATAACGCCAAGGTATTTTGCACACTCACCAAAGGGAATTTCAATACCCCCTAAGGATATGGGCTTAACCGTGGGAGTTTTGCGATCTTTGCAGTACATGATTTGGAAATAGCCTATAAACATATATGTGTTTAGAAAGAGAGACCTAGAGAGTTTGCTCAAGTAAAAAAATGGAAGTAACCAATTGGCGCCTTAAAAATATATCCACACAAAGACAATTGCATTAACATTTTTTCTACCAGTGTATGCCCTAAGATGAAGCATAATATGTTTGAATAATACAAACAATATTTTGTTGTGGACTATTCTTGAAAATGTATATGCTTGGAGCAAAATGTTTGGGGTATATGTTAAAGAAGCGATTTTTTTGAGTGTGTTTAACAGTTTGGCTGATAAGTCCCCGATCTGACACATAGATGGCGTCGCTAGTATTAAATGCATATTATTTATATAGTACAACCTTCAAATGATTCGTGTCAAATTAGAGCGTCTTTTGTGAAGCAACTTTTGTTATTGTGAAAAAAATGGAAAAAAGGAGTTTCGTGTTTTGATAAAATACTGTTTTCTGAAGGGAAAAAATACGGTGGAAGCAAAATCTTGGCTTGATAATGAGTTTCCGGACTCTGCCCCAGGGAAATCAACAATAATTGATTGGTATGCAAAATTCAAGCGTGGTAAAATGAGCACGTAAAATGAAGTTGATCGAGATAGCAGAGCAACAAAGGAACGTGTTGGTCATATCATTCATCAATATTTGGATATGCGGAAGCGCTGTGCAAAATGGGCGCCGCGCGAGCTCACATTTGACCAAAAACAATAACGTTTTGATGATTCTGAGCGGCGTTTGCAGCTGTTAACTCCTAATACACCCGAGTTTTTCCGTCGATATGTGACAATGGATGAAACATGGCTCCATCACTACACTCCTGAGTCCAATCGACAGTCGGCTGAGTGGACAAGCGACCGGTGAACCGTCTCCGAGGCGTGGAAAGACTCAAAAGTCCGCTGGCAAAGTAATGACCTCTGTTTTTTGGGATGCGCATGGAATAATTTTTATCGATTATCTTGAGAATGGAAAAACCATCAACAGTGACTATTATATGAAGAAGAAACAAGTAAGGAAAGTCTAAAGTCGGGCGGGGCCGACTATATTATACCCTGCACCACTTTGTAAAGGGTGATTTGTTAAGAGCTTGATAACTTTTTTTTTAAGAAAAACGCATAAAATTTGCAAAATCTCATCGGTTCTTTATTTGAAACGTTAGATTGGTCCATGACATTTACTTTTTGAAGATAATTTCATTTAAATGTTGACCGCGGCTGCGTCTTAGGTGGTCCATTCGGAAAGTCCAATTTTGGGCAACTTTTTCGAGCATTTCGGCCGGAATAGCCCGAATTTCTTCGGAAATGTTGTCTTCCAAAGCTGGAATAGTTGCTGGCTTATTTCTGTAGACTTTAGACTTGACGTAGCCCCACAAAAAATAGTCTAAAGGCGTCAAATCGCATGATCTTGGTGGCCAACTTACCGGTCCATTTCTTGAGATGAATTGTTCTCCGAAGTTTTCCCTCAAAATGGCCATAGAATCGCGAGCTGTGTGGCATGTAGCGCCATCTTGTTGAAACCACATGTCAACCAAGTTCAGTTCTTCCATTTTTGGCAACAAAAAGTTTGTTAGCATCGAACGATAGCGATCGCCATTCACCGTAACGTTGCGTCCAACAGCATCTTTGAAAAAATACGGTCCAATGATTCCACCAGCGTACAAACCACACCAAACAGTGCATTTTTCGGGATGCATGGGCAGTTCTTGAACGGCTTCTGGTTGCTCTTCACTCCAAATGCGGCAATTTTGCTTATTTACGTAGCCATTCAACCAGAAATGAGCCTCATCGCTGAACAAAATTTGTCGATAAAAAAGCGGATTTTCTGCCAACTTTTCTAGGGCCCATTCACTGAAAATTCGACGTTGTGGCAGATCGTAAGTCTATTCATGATGAAATGTCAAAGCATACTGAGCATCTTTCTCTTTGACACCATGTCTGAAATCCCACGTGATCTGTCAAATACTAATGCATGAAAATCCTAACCTCAAAAGAATCACCCTTTAGATCTAAATTTTCGATACCATATCACATCCGTCAAATATGTTGGGGGCTATATATAAAGGTTTGTCCCAAATACATACATTTAAATATCACTCGATCTGAACAGAATTTGATAGACTTCTACAAAATCTATAGACTCAAAATTTAAGTCGGCTAATGCACTAGGGTGGAACACAATTTTAGTAAAAATATATGGGAAACGTTTAAATCTGAAGCAATTTTAAGGAAACTTCGAAAAAGTTTATTTATGATTTATCGCTCGATATACATGTATTAGAAGTTTAGGAAAATTAGAGTAATTTTTACAACTTTTCGACTAAGCAGTGGCGATTTTACAAGGAAAATGTTGGTATTTGGACCATTTTTGTCGAAATCAGAAAAACATATATATGGGAGCTATATCTAAATCTGAACCGATTTCAACCAAATTTGGCACGCATAGCAACAATGCTTATTCTACTCCCTGTACAAAATTTCAACTAAATCGGAGTTAAAAATTGGCCTCTGTGGTCATATGAGTGTAAATCGGGCGAAAGCTATATATGGGAGCTATATCTAAATCTGAACCAATTTCAACCAAATTTGGAAGGCATAGCTACAATGCTAATTCTACTCCCTGTGCAAAATTTCAACCAAATTGGGGTAAAACTCTGGCTTCTGGGACCGTATTAGTCCATATCGAGCGAAAGATATATATTGGAGCTATATCTAAATCTGAACCGATTTCAATAAAATTTGGCACACTTGACTACAGTACTAATTGTTCTTCTTGTGCAAAATTTTTGGGCAAATTAGGTTAAAACTCTGGCTTCTGGGGCCATATAAGTCCATATCGGGCGAAATATATATATGAGAGCTATATCTAAATCTGAACCGATTTCAATAGGGATCTATTCTGAGCCAAAACACATACTTGTGCCAAATTTGAAGTCGATTGGACTAAAACTGCGACCTAGACTTTGATTACAAAAATGTGTTCACGGACAGACGGACATCGTTATATCGACTCAAGAGCCCACCCTGAGCATTTTTGCCAAAGACACCATGTGTCTATCTCGTCTCCTTCTGGGTGTTGCAAACATATGCACTAACTTATAATATTCTGTTCCACAGTGTGGAGCAGGGTATAAAAAGTGTTGTTCCACCAAGACAACGCACCGTGCCACAAGTCATTGAGAACGATGGCAAAAATTAATGAATTGGGCTTCGAATTGCTTCTCCACCCACCGTATTCTCCATACCTGGCCCCCAGCGACTTTTTCTTGTTCTCAGACCTCAAAAGGATGCTCGCAAGGAAAAAATTTGGCTGCAATGAAGAGGTGATCGCAGAAACTGAGACCTATTTTGAGGCAAAACCGAAGGAGTACTACCAAAATGGTATCAAAAAATTCGAAGGTCATTATAATCACTCTTGTATCGCTCTTGAAGGGAACTATGTTGAATAATAAAAACGAATTTTGACAAAAAATGTGTTTTTCTTTGTTAGACCGGGGACTTATCAGCCAACCTGTTAGTTACGTGTGGTTTTCCAGCCAGATATAAAGAATTCAAGCTTGAATATCATCAAGAATAACTTTATTTCTGGCTGTAATTGATCAAAATCCTGCTTGTTAAAAATAAAATGAACTTGTTAAAAATAAAATGAACTGTCACTGAAATAAATAAATTTAGAAATGATAACAACCTGAAGTTGGTTTCATTAAATATCAGTTACCCTATGTAGTGGAATAACTGTTGCAAGATTATTAATGAACGTGGACTGATATCATTAACTGGTTCAGATAAAATGTTCCACGAGGCCCCAGAAGTCAAATGTGGGTATCGGTTCTTATGGGGGTCTATATATACAATATCTGAAAACGGTTTATATAGGGTTTATGCAGAACGTTATGGCGCATTTGCATAACCATACGACCTATATCCGGAAACATATATTTCTGTAAAATTTCAAGGCAATAGATTGTTTTGACGCACCCAAAGAAGGAAGATGATCAACAATAATGTTTAAAGAGCAAAATTTTATTTTTGAACAGGTTATCGCATGTCAGAATTTCACCAAGACCCAAAATATATATAGGGTAAGTGCAGGAAATGTGGTATAGGCTGGTAATGTGGTATAGTAGCTTTTTTCTCTATCTAACAACATATACGAAGAACTAAACCAAGCTGAATAGATTGTGGTTGTCAGAAAATGAAGCTATCAAAGATCAATTTGTTTTTTGCAACTCTTTCTTTGTGCCAGTTGAAAGAATTCACATTTACCCGTGCTCGAAGGTTTTTTGATGGTTCTTAATCATTTGGTTTTGTGTGAAGATATATTTTAAATTTATTAATTTTCGGATGTAAATAACTGACGAGTACTAAATAAGCATAAAATGTATGCAATTTCGATACACATATTGCATTTTTTTTTTTTTACAAAAAAATCTACATTATGGTGTACCACATTACCTGCACATTTTATGAATCCGTGCTTAATGTGTTTTTTAATAAATACGCAAATATATCCGTAATTATGGGTTTCTAATTTTTCGCTCATAGTTGCGTGGATGGCTAACACTAGTAAAATGAATGTGGTAAAATCTTAGCCTCGTCGAAGAAAAACAAAAAATTTGGCTTTCCACATTTGCTGCACTTACCCTACTTATGGGGTCTGAGCCCAATATTTCGATGTGTTACAAACGGAGTGACAAAGTTACTTACCCTCATCCTATGGTGGATACTCGTATAAAACTATAATAACCATTAAAGCAATAGGTACCAAGTCCATCAGCTTGCGAAGTTAAAAAATTGACACACAAATTGATATTGAATTTAAATCCCAAAAGACAAAATACCACTGACATTTAACTTGGAAACCACGAGAAAATAAATAACATTTCTTGTGTGGAAATTCCTTGAACAAATAATCTGTGGCATTTGAATGGTGTATGGAGTCGCGAATGAATCAGTGAAGCAAATCAACGAAACAAGTCGACCACAAAAAACGACCCGGCATCCTCACACTCAATTACCTCGAAAGCCACCCATGGACAATGTCATAAAAATAACAAATATTCTTCCAAATCAAGTGACCATTTCATTGGATGTTTTTTTTTTTTTTTTTGTGTTGTCTTTTGATTTTCACCCTGAACTTTTGGTGTGGTCATCAAATGGTAGCAGTTGGGAAATTTGTGTAAAATAAAATAGAATAAAAATTCATCCATTTAAAAAAATATACCAAATAAATGTTGCTCTTTTTAGGAGTGATGGTTGCAAAGGAAAAACCAAAAAACAAAACTAACGAGATTCATTGGTGTAGAAAGAAAAAATAAAATAAATGAAAATCAAGGATACTGCATTCACTGGTCATATATCCTTGTAAAGAATTGTGTGCTTTTTTGTTCATTTTTTCATTTTTTTACCCTCTCCGTATCTGTCTCTTGAACAAAACGACGACAGTTTAACAGTTAGTCAAATATTTCGTTTTAATCCTCTGAAAATTTGAATAAATGTTCCATCATCAAGTTTAGTCAACGTTATTGCGATACTGAATGCTAGATGTGGAAGTGGCTCCGCAATGAAGATGAGTTATTTTAACCAGGCATGATGTCCTTCCCTTGTTTTTTGTAGTGCGCACTGACTAGATTGGTGACAATCGTTTGAGCTCACTCTGTGGCATTAATGCTGATGAATGTCATTTTGCTTAAATTATAAGCAATTTGCATGGTAAACGTTAGTCTTTTACTGGATGTGTTTTTGTTTTTTTGTTTTTTTTTTTTTGTGCAAAATTAATGAATAAATGGTGGTCTTATTTGAAATTTTGTTAAAATTGTACGTACATTTTATTTATGTTTTTTTTTTTAAATTGACCCCAAGAATTGGATAAATGTAATCAGCTTGCCATTGATCGATATTTCAGTAAAATATAATGAAATATAAAACACGTTGTATTCTAGGTCGAATCTTAAGAACTTTGCATCTGAAAATACTAGCCTATGAAGGAAGGTTATACCAAACTCTAGACTTACTTATTAGCATTTTCAATTTAGACTCAAAAAAGCTTACTTCGATCCACAGATTTGGGTGCTAATGATTTGCTTTAAGACAAAGATGTCCTATACCTACCCAGCAAAAAAAGCATCGCCAAAAAAGTAATGAAAATGTTCTTTTTGGATCCGGAAGTGGTGCAAAATTGACGCAGAAGCTATGAATTTAACATGGCCTTGTCATAGGACGGAAGTCCTCCATTTCAACAGCCGTTGCACTGAATTTGCATCACTTCTTTAGGTTTGATCCGAATTCAATGTTTTGGATGTAAATTAAAAAATTCGGTGATATTTTGTCAAAGAAATAAGTTTTTATAATTTTTAATGGATTCCAACGCTTGTCGGAAACGTTTGACCGCAAATATTTTCAAAAATTCAAAATTTTTTCAGATTGGATTTAGCATTTTTTTCGACAAAGTTTAAATGATTTGTACCATTTTATGAATTCTTGCTCTGTTTTTAACCTATTTGAAACAAAAAAAGTTAAAATTATCCATTAAAAGTATGAAAAAACCAAGTTATAAAAATTTGAATTAAAAGAACTTCCTGTGTAGTTAAAATAAAGAACATCATTGGGAGTGCATCTTCTGGAAGTGCTTTTAAGGATGTGCCTTTGGAAGAACTTCAAAGGGTAATTCACATTACACTTCCAAACTTCATATTACCTAGATTTCAACTGTAATTTGCCTTATAAACAAGTGAGTAAAGTAGAAAGTCGGGCGGGGCCGACTATATCATACCCTAAACCACCCCTACTGAATTAGTAAACATAAGCATTTGTGGGGTGTCATTGGTATAGGTTTTGGGGTATCATTGGTATAGGTTTTGGAGATTCCATATTTAAGAACCCAGCAAAAAAATTTGGAAGTTCTTCCAATGGCACAACTTTAAAAGCACTTCCAAAAAATGTACTCCCAAAGATGTTCGTTATTTCAACTACAAAGGAAGTTCTTTTAATTGAATTATTTATAAGTCGCTTTTTTCTTATTTCTAACGGGTAAATTTAATTTTTTTGTTTCAAAAAGGTTAAAAACAGAGTAAGCTTTAATAAAATGGTACAAATTATTGAAATTTTGTCGGAAAAAAATCTAAATCCATTCAAGAAATATTGTGAATTTTTCAAAATATTTTAATTCAAACTTTTCGGACAAGCGTTAGATTGCATTAAAAATTATAAAAAATTTTAACAATTATTTATTTGTCAAAATATGACAACATTTTTTAATTCACATCCAAAACACTGAATTTGAATCACAGAGTAAGAAGTGATGCAAATTCAGTGCGACGGCTGTGGAAATGGTGGACATCCGTCCTATGACAAGCCCGAGTTAAATTCATCGCTTTTGCGTCAATTTTGCACTACTTCCGGATCCAAAAGATCATTTTCACTACTTTTTTGGCGACGCTTTTTTTACTGGGAACATAAAGGGGGGGGGGGGTATATGTTTATGAGCAGAAATGTCTGATATTAGGAGCTATAGTTTATTTTGCACCTAAAGAGTTAGTATGCCACTAATATTGAGTCCATTATTAGAAAAGAGGAAATCGATCAATTAGTTGGTGGTAATAAATCCAAATTTGTAAAAACCGGTCAATATTATTATGTAAGAGCTACATGTTAGTCTAAATACGATCAGCTAGTACATCATAACTTCAAATTTGAATAACATTGGTTAATAAATAAGAGTATTATGGCCAAATATGCCAAAATCGAGCGATACATATATATGGGACCTATATCTAAATCTGAACCAATTTGTATAAAATTTTGCAGGTATGATTTATACCACAGAAGGTTACCTTGTGTAAAATTTGAGTACGATCAGTTAATAAAAGAGGCCCCGATAGTCAAAACTAAGGTTATTGGGGCAAATTTTTCAAAATCGGGCGATACATATATATGGGAGCTTTATCTACATCTGAACCGATTTCTATGAAATTTTGCACATACCGCTAGTACTATAGAGGACAACTTTGAGTAAGATAGGTTGATAAATAAGGGTTTTACGGCCCAATTTGACCAAATCGGGCGATACATATATATGGGAGCTATATCTAAATCTGAACCGATTTCGATGAAATTGCGCGCATACAGTTAGAGGTATAGAAGATTACATTTAGCCAACTTTGAGTACTCTCGGTTGATAAATAAGGGTTTTACGGCCAAATATGGCAAAATCGGGCGATACATATACATGGGAGCTATACCTAAATCTGAACCGATTTCGATGAAATTTCGCACATACAGTTAGAGCTATAGAGGATTACATTTAGCCAACATTGAGTAAGATAGGTTGATAAATAAGGGTTTTACGGCCAAATTTGACCAAATCGGGCGATACATATATATGGGAGCTATATCTAAATCTGAACCGATTTCGATGAAATTGCGCGCATACAGTTAGAGGTATAGAAGATTACGTTTAGCCATTTTTGAGTACTATCGGTTGATAAATAAGGGTTTTACGGCCAAATTTGTCAAAATAGGGCGATACATATATATGGGAGCTATATCTTAATCTGAACCGATTTCGATTATTTTTAGCACATATTGTCAGTACCATAAAAGATTAGAGTAAGCCAAGTCTGAGTAATATCGCTTAATAAATAAGGCTTTTATGGCCAAATTTGTGGAACTTGGGCGATACATATATATGGGAGCTATATTTAAATCTGAACCGATTTCGATAAAATTTTGCAGACTTAAAGGGTGATGCAGAAGATTTTTTTGTGCTAAATTTGACGACGATCGGTTAGTAAAAAAGTGTAACGTGACCCCATTTGTCGAAATCGGGCGATACATATATATGGGAGCTATATCTAAATTTGATCCGATTTCTTCCAAATTCAATAGCGTACGTCCTTGTACCCAAAAAACACCCTGTACCAAATTGCATCCAAATCGGTTAATAATTGCGACCGGAATCCTGTGAACAACAAATACATGGACAGACGGACAGACACCAAGCGCTAGATCGACTCAGGAGGTGATTCTGAGTCGATCGGTATATATTTTATGGGGTCTAAAATCAATATTTCTGGTAGGCACATTTTTTGGCCGATCAAACTTATTATACCGTGACCACACTGAAAAAACAGTGAACCCACCAGGAAGAAAACTTTCGGTTAATTTTAGAAAATTTTGAATATTTGTAGAAATTTTTAACTAAACAGTATTACAAACGTTGGCATCACGCCGAAGTCATAAAAATAAGTAAATATTTTCCGGCAAATTCAAGAAAATTTATTAGACATAACTAAATTTTTTCACTTGTTAAAGAAAATTTTGTAGTTTGAAGGAAAAACTTGGAGTTCAAAATTGCAAGAATGTCTTTAGTGAAATACGAAGTTCATGATGGACGCATTTTTGGTAAAATTTACAAATTTAAAGAAATTCTGAACTATTTTGTGGAAGACATGATCTTCACATCTTCTTCTTTATCTTCTTTATGCTTCAGTTGAGTATATTTTTTTCCTCGAGTTTAGTTAATTTAACTAACGTACACAAAAAAATATTAGAGTAAAGAAAACTTTCTCCAAACATAATAATTCCATAAACTAAAATAAAGTTAAATTGGCTTTAGTGAAATAGAGAGTTCACTTTTTTTGAGTGCACTATGTGGTTTAGGGTATAAAAAATAGGAAATCGCTTAATTAGTGTGGATAATGCAACCAAATTTGTGAAAATCTGGCAATATATTTATGGAGGAGCTATATGTAACTCTAAGTTTGATCGTCTGGTACATCTAAATTTGAAATATGAGTAACATTTGTCAATAGATAATAGAATTATGGACAAATTTGGGAAAATCGAGCTGTGCCTATATATGTGCATATAAATGTGAATCGATTTGGATAATATTTTGCAGGTTTGATTGTTTGATTCCAGAGAAGTTTACCCTGTGGTAAGTTTCAGTAAGAACGGTTAATAAATAAGGCCACTATGGTTAAAATTAAGGTTATTAGGGACAAATTTTCGAAAATTGGGCGATATAACATATTGGTGGGAGGGGAAGCAATTCGAAGCCCAATTCATTAATTTTTGCCATCGTTCTCAATGACTTGTGACACGGTGCGTTGTCTTGGTGGAACAACACTTTTTTCTTCTTCATATGGGGCCGTTTTGTCGCGATTTCGACCTTCAAATGCTCCAATAACGCCATAACATATAATTGTCACTGTTGATGGTTTTTCCCTTCTCAAGATAATCGATAAAAATTATTCCATGCACATCCCAAAAAACACACGCTCACAAAAAATCGCTTCTGTAACATATACTCCCAAACATATTTTGCTTCAAGCATATACATTTTTGGGTATTGCCCAAACATTTATATGTTTGATATCTTCCAATATATAATATGTTTGAAAGCATATTGGTCTAAGCAATATATGTTTGGGTAGTCTAAGTTCCAAACATTTTGTATTTTTGCATCCAAATTCAATAATGTTGTCTTCCAAAAAACAATATGTTATTATGTGAACATATAATATGTTTGGAAGCATTTTGCACCCAAAAATATTATATGCTTAAAAAAAAATTCTCTCAAACAATTTGTGCTCAAAATTTTATTTATTTATTTATATATTTACAATCATAATGAATTATGAAAATAAACAGGTAATATAGGTGCTAACAACATAGGTTTTCGACCTGAATGCTCAAAATTTTGTTTCTGCCCAATTGTATATTCCCCCACATCTTTCTCACTTCCACGAGATTTTTTAGTTCTTAGCACCTTTTTCTGTAATACAAACATTGTAGAAGAAATTATTCAATTGTATGATTTTTTTTATTTTAATTTTACCTTTTGCCGGACGGGGATTCGAACAGCGGACCACACAGTTTGTAAGGATCAAAGAATTAGCTGATCAATTGCCCAAGGAAAAATAAAATGTTAATTTTGTAATAACAAGCAACAACCACCAACTTAATTCAATATCGCTCCCTGTTAAATAGCGCTCCAAGCTACTAAACACATATATGTTTATAGGCTATTTCTAAATTAATATATGTTTGCATCCAAGCATATTATATTTACAAACATTTTATGTCCCAAACATAATATGTTCTAACATATTAACATATATGTCCCAAACATGTTATGCTAGTTTATGAACATTATATGCTTGCACTCAAAAATATTGTGTTTAAAAATTTGTGTTCCAAACATATAATGTTTATAGCCAAACATATGAAAAACAGTCTTTTTCATCCGTGCAGAGGCCATTACTTTGCCAGCGGACTTTTGAGTCTTTCCACGCTTCAGAGACGGTTCACCGGTCGCTGTCCACCCAGCCGACTGTCGATTGGAATCAGGTGTGTAGTGATGGAGCCATGTTTCATCCATTGTCACATATCGACGGAAAAACTCGGGTGTATTATGAGTTAACAGCTGCAAACACCGCTCAGAATCATCAACACGTTCTTGTTTTTGGTCAAATGTGAGCTCGCGCGGCACCCATTTTGCACAGAGCTTCCGCATATCCAAATATTGATGAATGATATCTTTAAGGCCTCTGCTATCTCGTTCAACTTCATTTTACGGTCGTTCAAAATCATTTTGTGGATTTTTTTTATGTTTTCGTCGGTAACCACCTCTTTCGGGCGTCGACTGCGTTCACCGTCCTCCGTGCTCATTTCACCACGCTTGAATTTTGCATACCAACCAATTATTGTTGATTTCGCTGGGGCAGAGTCCCAGTCATTATCAAGCCAAGTCATTATCAAGCCAAGTTTTTGCTTGCACCGTATTTTTCCCCTTCAGAAAACAGTATGTTATCAAAACATGAATTTCCTTTTTTCCATTTTTTTATAATAACAAAAGTTGCTTCACAAAAGACGCTCTATCTCACAAACTAATTGACTTACAGACGTCAAATTTTGACACGAATCATTTGAAGGTTGGTACTATATAAAAATAATATGCATTTAATACTGGCGACGCCATCTATGTGTCAGACCAGGAACTTATCAGCCAACCTGTTATATGCTTCTTTAGTTCTTGATCTGTTTTAATATAGGAGTCTAATAATGATTATGAACCGATATGAACCAATTTGAGCAAAGAAAAAAAAACCTTCAGGACACTCAAGGTTACATCAACTTATGAACAAAATTAAATGTTGCATTTCAGGGAGTATAAGTCAAAATCGATTTTTTGAAAGAGTAGTGTTCCGATACCCTATATTTCAAATATTCCTCCTAAACGAGAAATGTGTTAGTTCTCGCAATATTAATCGTGAGTACCGAATTTAATGAAAAATGTATATCACGCCTATTAAGTTTTTATTGGCACTACGCTATTTTCCAGTTGGATGCTTTCCGTTTTCCCACAACTCCAAGACAAACGTATAAATTCCCGACAGTTTACAATAAAAATATATTAAATTGAATTTGCCAAAAAAAAAGCTTTTTAAAAACTTTTAAGAAATCGCATTCTCTTACTATTGAACAAATAAAAATTTAAAGAACAAAAAACTATGTCTCACTTTTTCTTTACTTGTTAACTTGTCTTGACACTTGCAACTATGTAACCTGTCATTACAGAAACGAATGAAAGATTTTTACTTCAACTCGAAGGTGAAAGCTGCCGAACATGCAACATTTGGTTTTGTCATACTTCCTGCACTAATCGTCTGTGTAATGCCTGTAGCAACATCAACGCCAGACATGTCATCAATGTCTTGACAAATATCGAAAACTTTATGTTTGAAACTTTTGCAAACTGTTCAATATAAGTCATCGGTCTTTCTGACTTTATGCTATTCGTATACAAGGGAAGAAAAACAATCTCTAATCCCACATCAAGTTGGCATATATCAGACACTAACATTTTGAATTAAGGATACATGGCTTTGTTATTAAGAAGAAGAATTTCCTAATGGCATTTTAGAAAAGTTCAAGTGATTTTGTTTAACAGTCCAATGCAGTCCTTTTTGAAAGTGTGTAATTAGGCCATTTTAAGTGAAAATTTGAGTTTTTGGAAATAAAATTTCTCAAAAAAAAAAATTAAAAATCAATAAAAAGTAAAAATAAGAAAAAAATTAATTTCATCCCTGCTGGGATTTCAACCTGTGCCGGCCTTTTGACTTTTGAACTCCCACAATGAAAAACAAGTATAAACGGCCGTAAGTTCGGCTAGGACGAAACTTATATACCCTCCACCATGGATTGCGTAGAAACTTCTTCTAAACACTTCTTCTTCCACAATCGAATTACTTGGATTGCGATAACGTTTGCCGATGCCAAGGTATCTTAAAACCTCCTAACACCGTTTTCTAAATTGTAAATAAGTCCATACGTGGTAAATATTAAATTAACAAAATGAAATTTTAACAAAGTTTTCTATAGAAATGAAATTTTAACAAAATTTTCTATAGAAATAAAATTTTGACAAAATTTTCTATAGAAATAAATTTTGACAAAATTTTCTATATAAATCAAATTTTGACAACATTTTCTATAGAAATAAAATTTTGGTAGATTATTTTTGGCTCCAGTGGCAACCATGATTATGTACATTGATAACAAATTTATAATAATAAAATTAACATAAATTAAATATGATCCTATAAAATACAAGATTTCTTACTAGTAAAACAATATCGTGACACCCAATGTCGATATAGTAACATTTTTGAAATTTACTAATATACGATTTCATTGAATTTACTTCAATTTAAAAATCACCTACTCTTTAAATATGAAATTCTGCTGTGCATTATTTTATACAATAGCACGTTCTTTTGTTTTTGGACGTATGTACGTACATACGTATTGGCATATGTGTCTTCCTGGGGCATCAGAAACCAATGATAACCAATATGTTGGTTGTCTTCCTTTGTGGTGTGCGAAAAGTGTATATGTATAAGTTAGTGTCCTTAAAGGAACAAAACCATCAAAATATTAATGCAAAATACACAATGTAAATCAACAGCTAAAAGAAATTATTTTATACGACAAACTTCCGTTTACAACAAATACAAATGTGTTGAATATGATATGTGGAATAAGGCCATGAATACTAATAGGTGACTAAGACAAAATATTTGTACCAACATAACGAGGGCAGATGTAAAAGGATGTGAAAGAAATTTTATGTATATGGTATATGAGACTAGAACCATTTTTTGTGAGACGCATTTTAAAGCATATACAATTTTCATATTCCTTGATTATACACCGAAAGATATTTAAGAGAAAACAAGTAGATAAAGTCTAAAGTCGGGCGGGGCCAACTATAGTATACCCTTCACCATTATGTAGACCAAAATTTGTGTTACAATCTCAACTCCTTCAAATTTGTTGGGAGTTATTATCAAGGTTTATATTCCCGTATTTATACAAATATTTATATCTGAAACGATTTGGAGACAATTTTTTGTACTTCTACAAAATCGCTAGAATTAAAAATTAAATCGGGTAATATCCTGGGATGAAGCACAAAGCTAGAGAAATTTTCATGCAATTGTACAAAAGAGCATTTAACAGGTTGGCTGATAAGTCCCCGGTCTAACAAAGAAAAACACATTTTTTTGTCGAAATTCGTTTTTATTATTAAACATAGTTCCCTTCAAGAGCTATACAATGATTCCTACCTTCCAATTTTTTTTATACCATTTTGGTAGTACTCCTACGGTTTTGCCTCAAAATAGGCCTCAGTTTCGGCGATCACCTCTTCATTGCAGCCAAATTTTTTCCCTGTGAGCATCCTTTTGAAGTCCGAGAACAAGAAAAAGTCGCTGGGGCCAGATCTGGAGAATACGGTGGGTGGGGAAGCAATTCGAAGCCCAATTCATGAATTTTTGCCATCGTTCTCAATGACTTGTGGTACGGTGCGTTGTCTTGGTGGAACAACACTTTTTTCTTCTTCATATGGGGCCGTTTTGCCGCGATTTCGACCTTCAAACGCTCCAATAACGCCATTGCCACATATCGACGGAAAAACTCGGGTGTATTACGAATTAACAGCTGCAAACACGGCACAGAATCATCAACACGTTGTTGTATTTGGTCAAATGTGAGCTCGCGCGGCAACCATTTTGCACAGAGCTTCCGCATATCCAAATATTGATGAATGATATGACCAACACGTTCCTTCGGTATCTTTAAGGCCTCTGCTATCTCGATCAACTTCATTTTACGGTCGTTCAAAATCATTTTGTGGATTTTTTTGATGTTTTCGTCGGTAACCACTTCTTTCGGGCGTCCACTGCGTTCACCGTCCTCCGTGCTCATTTCACCACGCTTGAATTTTGCATACCAATCAATTATTGTTGATTTCCCTGGGGCAGAGTCCGAAAACTCATTTTCAAGCAAAGTTTTTGCTTCCACCGTATTTTTTCCCTTCAGAAAACAGTATGTTAACAAAACATGAATTTCCTTTTTTTTCCATTTTTTTTATAATAACAAAAGTTGCTTCACAAAAGACGCTCTATCTCACAAACTAATTGACTTACAGACGTCAAATTTTGACACGAATCATTTGAAGGTTGGTACTATATACAAATTATATGCATTTAATACTAGCAACGCCATCTATGTGTCAGACCGGGGACTTATCAGCCAACCGTTAAACCGATCCCCCGATTTGACCTCCGGAGCCTCTTGGAGGAGTAAAATTCGTCCGATCCGGTTGAAATTTGGTACGTGGTGTTAGAGTATGGTACCTAACAACCATGCAAGAATTGGTCCATATCGGTCCATATCGGTCCATATCGGTCCATATTTATAGCCCCCATATAAACCGATCCCCAGATGTGAACTCTGGAGCCTTTTGGAAGAGCAAATTTCATCCGATCCGGTTGAAATGTGACACGTGGTGGTTATATATGTTCTCTAATAACCATGCAAAAATGGGTCCATGTCGGTCCATAAGTAGAGCCCCCATGTAAATCGATCCCCAGATTTGACCTCCCGAACCTCTTGGAAGAACAAAATTCATCCGATTCGGTTGAAATTTGGTACTTTGCGCTAGTATATGGCCGCTAACAGCCATGCAAAAATTGGTCCATATCGGTCTATAGTTATATATAGCCGATCGCCAATCACACAAAAATTGGTCCATATCGCCAAAAATAATTTACCAAAATTTTATTACTATAGAAAAATTTGTCAAAATTTTATTACTATAGAAAATTTTGTCAAAATTTTATTTCTATAGAAAAGTTTGTCAAATTTTTATTTTTATAGAAAATGTTGTCAAAATTTTATTTCTATAGAAAATGTTGTCAAACTGAATTACATACGGCCCTGCGCCACACTGTGGAACAGGGTATTATAAGTTAGTGCATATGTTTGCAACACCCAGAAGGAGACGAGATAGACACATGGTGTCTTTGGCAAAAATGCTCAGGGTGGGCTCTTGAGTCGATATAGCGATGTCCGTCTGTCCGCCTGTCCGTGAACACATTTTTGTAATCAAAGTCTAGGTCGCAGTTTTAGTCCAATCGCCTTCAAATTTGCCACATATTCCTAATTTGGGTCAGAATAGAACCCTATTGATTTTGGAAGAAATCGGTTCAGATTTAGATATAGCTCCCATATATATCTTTCGCCCGATATGCACTAATATGGACCCAGCAGCCAGAGTTTTATACCGATTTGCTTGAAATTTTGTACAAACATAACACTTAGTCGTGTAGTCAAGTGTGCAAAATTTTATTGAAATCGGTTCAGAGTTAGATATAGCTCCCACATATATCTTTCGCTCGATATGGACTTATATGGCCCCAGAAGCTAGAGTTTTACCCTAATTTGCTTAAAATTTTGCACAAGAAGAGAAATTAGTACTGTAGTCAAGTGTGCCAAATTTGATTTAAATCGGTTCAGATTTAGATATAGCTCCCATATATATCTTTCGCCCCATATGGACTAATACGGTCCCAGAAGCCAGAGTTTTACCCCAATTTGATTGAAATTTTGGACTAGGAGTACAATTAGTAGTGTAGTCAAGTGTGCCAAATTTTATTGAAATCGGTTCAGATTTAGATATATCTCCCATATATATCGTTCGCCCGATTTTCACTCATATGACCACAGTGGCCAATCTTTTACTCCGATTTAATTGAAATTTTGCACAGGGAGTAGAATTGGCATTGATGTTATGCGTGCCAAATTTGGAATTTGAAATCGGTTCAGATTTAGATATAGCTCCCATATATATGTTTTTCTGATTTCGACAAAAATGGTCACCAACCAACAACATTTTCCTTGTAAAATCGCCACTGCTTAGTTGAAAAGTTGTAAAAATGACTCTAATTTTCCTAAACTTCTAATACATATATATCGAGCGATAAATCATAAATAAACTTTTGCAAAGTTTCCTTAAAATTGCTTCAGATTTAAATGTTTCCCATATTTTTTCACTAACATTGTGTTCCACCTTAGTGCATTAGCTGACTTAAATTTTGAGTTTATAGATTTTGTAGAAGTGTATCAAATTCTGTCCAGATCGAGTGATATTTAAATTTATGTATTTGGGACAAACCTTTATATATAGCACCCAACACATTTGACGGATGTGATATGGTATCGAAAATTTAGATCTACAAAGTGGTGCAGGGTATGATATAGTCGGCCCCGCCCGACTTTAGACTTTCCTTACATGTTTTGTTTAATTTATACCCCGTATGGACTAACTTGCAATTTAGAAGACGGTGTTAAGAAGTTTTATGATACCTTGACATCGGCAGGTGTTACCGCAACCCAGGTGATTCGATTTTGGATAACGGTCTTTAGTAGAAGTTTCTACGTAATCCATGGTGGAGGGTACATAAGATTCGGCCTGGCCGAAGTTACGGCCGTATATACTTGTTTTGTCTAATATATACCACGTAGGACTAACCTACAATTTAGAAGACATTGTTAAGAAGTTTTAAGATACCTTGCCATCGGTAAGTATTACCACAACCCAAACAATTCGATTGTGGATGACAGTCTTTCGTTTCTACGCAATCAATGGTGAAGGGTACATAAGATTCGGCCGGGCCGAACTTACGGCCGTATATACTTGTTTGTTTTTCAAAATATTTCCCATTAATATACACTTTTACATGCGTTTGAACCAATTGTCGAAGCACTGCATCCGGAACGGATCAACCGCTTCTTCAGGTGTCATTTTATTTATTTTTTTCGTACGGAAATAAAAAGAAGTCATTCGGTGGCATTGATGGATCATTATATGGTCCATCAAATCGATGTTTTAAGTACTCAAAACTGCAGTTGTGTGAGCCGATATTTGAGAGTTTGCGTTGTCGAAGTAAGGAGTGATCCGTCTTCGGCGGTTTATGATTTCTTCGAAGACAGCTGGCAAACAAGTGGTTGAGTATAACTCACAATTCACTGTTCAACGTTGTTCTAGTGGTACGATTGCGGTACGCCCAAAAACACAGGCAATTATTTGCTTTCAACTTTTGTTGAAACATATAGTCAACTGATGCTTACTTTCTCTCTCATATGCATAAAACCACGATTGATCTCCTGGCACGATGGCGCATATGTGTTTCGAAGCACCGTGATCGTGGCATCCAACTCCAACAAATTTTTTGATAGTCAAATTTTCATGCAATTTTGAATGTATACTATTCCCACTAACGCCTAAGGTTGTCTCAATTTCACGATAGGGCACATGAAGATTTTGCTATATCAGTTGGCACACAACATCAATGGTTTCCGCAACAACAACGGAGTTTGGACGACGTTCACGAAATTCTCTCTGGCCCTTGACGGAGCTCTTTCACCAAAAATTTAATTAAGTTCATTGATGCACTGTTGCTGAGTTAATCCAAGTGGAAACATGCACAATTTAACTAATTTTTTTTTTGGCTAGTTGAATATTTTAAGTTGCTGTAAATAAAACAAATATCGCTCGTATGTCACAACGTTCTGAGTACGTATAACCTTCAAAATGTCAAGCTGTACGACGGAGCTGTCAGTTTACAGTTTGAACACTAGAGTTCCACAATTCCTAAATATAAAAGTCAACCCTCGTACTTAAATAACACAAATATGACATTCGCATAATAACTATGTAGTTGGTCAAAACCAAAAGTGACTTGACCGCAGCATTATATGGAACCAAACTACGAGTAAAAGTTGACGGGAAATTCTAACTCACACAAACTGGGGTCAATTTCAATTTATTTAGAATTTATAAGGGAGAACACAACACTTGAAGCATTTCAATGAGGTCTTAACGAAAAAACACAACACACACACAAAAACAACAACAAATCTTAGATAATGCCATGTTCCTCAAACAGGATTCGTAGTGACTAAACGACCTAAAGGTCTAACAAAAATTCTTGGAGTTTTTAAGGGGACCAACAGAAAAATGACTTGACTAAGGCTAATAAAGCAAACAAACACACTCACACTCACATATGAATATAATTTAAAAAAATAAATAAATTAAAATAAACCCAAACCCCTGTTTCCTCTGGTCAACAGCAAAACCCTACGGATTTATGATGGGGACAAAAGCAAGAAAAAAACCTTTGATTTTTTGATTTGGGGCGGACGCGTGAGTATCTGGGCTTTTCATTGAGGTCAGATTAAGGT